>NC_137102.1:13457028-13474528 GCF_949357685.1 Gobio gobio | reverse complement strand
TGTGATTTCTGGATTTTTTTTTTAGATTATGTCTCACAGTGGACATGCACCTACGATGACAATTTCAGACCCCTCCATGATTTCTAAGTGGGAGAACTTGCAAAATAGCAGGGTGTTCAAATACTTTTTTCCCTCACTGTATATATATATATATATATATATATATATATATATATATATATATATATATATATATATATATATATATATATATATATATATATATATATATATTTAAAAAATCATATTTAATATTTATAAAGATAAAAAGACCTGAGGTCCTGGTGGGCCAGGAAGACCAGGAGGCCCCTTAAATTAGAGAAGAGGAGAAAAAAAAGAGAAAAAGTACCTTAGTACCATTCAACAAATAGCTTTTGTGTGCTCAAGGAAATTAACTCCAACCAATGTAGCGTGCAATGATGCATCCAAGGCTAAGACCTTGATATGTGAATAGAATTTCAGAATGAAACAATAGTTCAGATGGTTTTGTACACTCACTTGATAGCCTTCGGAAATTCCGGCTCCGAGAAACAATCCGCTTCCACCAGAACCCTCCAAATCCTGTCAGAATAAAACACCTCCTATCCTTAGACTGATTGTAAAAGCCAGAAAACACTAAAGGTTCAAAATTTTTAATTTTGAATGGGCTAAATGGTGTTCTGGCCCTGAAAAGAGATGTTTGAAGAATTATCTCAAAAGCAATTCAGCTCTCTTTTAAGGGATTCAATTTAAACTTAAAATGCTGAAACTAACATTTTGAAAATTAAGGGAAAATTGGACCAGATGTGACCCTTGAATTATCCTGTTCATGTCACGAAAATGTAGCTTTTGAAAGCTTTTTTTGTTTGGGACACTCTTCATCAAAAAAGACCTTCGATGTGAAGTATGTTTTCCACTAAATCATGCATAAAGTACATGACCCACTAAGGCTAAGTCTGACCTGTATAATTTCTCAAGAAACATTTGAGGATCTGATTATCTCTGTGCCCTTATCATAGTAATTATGTTTCAGATGAACCATTAGTAGGATAATTTCAACAGTCTGTTGTTGACCATAATGTCCTGTATTTAGAATTAGAATTCCAAAAAAGTGGTTAATCACGAATGAGCCTCTAAAAAGGACTTCTATTGTTGATATCTATTGTTAAATGAATTGCTAGTAGATTTTTCAAACCTTCAAAGGGTCCACCCTGAAAGTATTAGTTGGTGGGCCAGGAGGGCCAGGTGGTCCAGGTACACCCCTCGGCCCCATAGGTCCAATAGGTCCAGATGGACCTCTCAGGCCAGAGTCACCATTTTCGCCCTTTAGGAAAAGTAAGAATGAAACAAACAAAATAATGAGAAATAAATTAGAATGTAATGGTTTTTTCAACTTTATTCAGCCTTAAGGTGGTCACTTTTTTTTTTTTTTTATAGTGTAGCAATGTATGGAGCACAAAGTCACTTTCAAACCAAGCAGCTCTCTGTTGCTCAATGCAGCGAATCAGCACGACCAACTTATTGTGAAACTTAACCTATTGTGAAATCTACATGGGGAAATCTTTCGCCCTCATTAGGAATTCCCAATCATGTGGATTCCAATTAAAATGACTGGACTTCATCCGTGAAACATTATCCCTAACCCTTATTGTGAAACTTAACCTATTGTGAAAGCTACATGGGGAAATCTTTTGCCCTCATGCAGAATTCCCAATCATGTGGATTCCAATTAAAATGACTTGTTTTCATCCGTGAAACATTATCTGAACAGCGGTAAATGTGACCGTACCTTTATGCATCATTTATTGTACATCATAAACACTATACCTTAGGTCCAGGGGGCCCTGTTATTCCTTGTTCACCCTATGAAAGAAAGTCATGAGGTGTAGAGCTCAAACTGGAACTTTTCTAACTGGATTTTATTTTCAGTTTAATATGATACTGAGGAAGTTCTTTCATCAAGATGTGGTCAATTTCCTACCTTTGCTCCTTTCAGGCCCTGTTGTCCACTTAAGCCTTGCTGACCAGGAACACCCTTTAAAAGTGAAAGAGAAAAACGCCAGCTTATGCCTTAAAGTCAATAAAATATGAAAAGTCAGCATCTTTATCAGGAGTGTCCAATCCTGCTCCTGGAGGGCCACTGTCCTGCAAAGTTTAGCTCCAATCCCATTGAAACACACCTGAACAGGCTAATCAAGATCTCACTAGGAATACTAGAAACTTCCTAAGCTCTGCAGGACAGTGGCCCTCCAGGACAGAGACTGGACAACCTCTGAAATCTGAAATTATTTGACAGATGCCAGATCTTTTAATAGTGAAAACTTATCTCTGGCTAATTTGGTTCTCCAAGCGAGTTTGTGGATTTGATTAAAATACCTGGATTAAGTCGTCTTATATTACTGCACATTCTTGTGTTCATTGGAAAGGGCAGATATAGCGATACTTGAAACCATGATCAACAATGCAGTGATTGGCTGGCAGCAAGACAGCAACGTAATGACATATTAAAAAAGAACATCACAAATGTGACAAAAATTATGAATTTCTGGATCCTTTGTAAGGAAATAGCCAAGCATAAACATTAAAATAGATAAAGGAAATCACTAGGCGGAGATTGCGGGGGCGGGGCTTGCCTGGCCCCCTCATTGGCCAAAAGACGTTAAAGATCTTTAAGAAATAAACCCCAAAATGGATATACATATTAATTTAGGTATTCTTTAACATTTTCAAACGTTACTTTGTAAATAAAACCAATTAAACTTACTAACCCCTCCCTCAATATCATTTGCTTATGAAGTTGTTGCGTTATGAATCTACATTTTGCCTATGCTAAATGGCTCATCAAAAATGTATATTCATCATTTTACGGACCGCAAAACAAACTGAACCCAATGAAAAACAGCCAGAGTAAGATACCATGGGTGCTAAATCACAGGTGTTTACCTACATTTTGAATTAGGCATTTAATAGTGAATTTGTGTTGTGTTTTAGCAGTGAAGAAAAGGAAATATACCAGTATACCATTTTCAGTTTCTCTGTTTTTTTTTTGTTTTTTTTTTCTAAAAATTTTTTTTTTTAGATTTAGGACGCTTCGATATTTGACCACAGTTTATGATAAAGTCAGTTCCAGTGACAGTAATTTCTTAATTAAAAACATGCAGTTATTATAGTGTTAAATATATATATTTTTAAATACAAATAATGGTCCTTAATCATTACTTTTGACAAAGTGTTATGGTTCCAAAAATTTGTATCCAGTATCATTAAAGCATTTGGTAACATAAACAGAGATTCTGAGTGATTATGACAGGTTGCAAGTTAATGAATAAAAAATATATCATTTGTATGTTGACGCATACATAAATTAACATCTTAAAACAGATATACACAGATCAGGCATACTATTATGACCTAATATTGTGTTGGTCCCCCTTTTTCTGCTAAAACAGCCCAGACCCGTCAAGGCATGGACTCCACTAGACTAACAAGATGTTAGCAGCGGATCCTTTAAGTCCTGTACGTTTCGAGGTGGGGCCTCCATGGATCGGACTTGTTTGCTCAGCCCATCCCACAGATGCTCGATTGGATTGAGATCTGGGGAATTTGGAGGCCAAGTCAACACCTCAAACTCGTTGCTATGCACTGTGTATTCTGACACCTTTCTATCAGAAACTGCATTAACTTCTTGAGCAATTTGAGCTTCAGTAGCTCGTCTGTTTGATCGGACCACACGGGCCAGCCTTCGCTCCCCACGTGAATCAATTAAACTTGGCCGCCCATGACCCTGTCACCAGTTCACCACTGTTCCTTCCTTGAACCACTTTTGATAGATACTGACCACTGCAGACCAGGAACACCCCACAAGAGCTGCAGTTTTGGAGATGCTCTGACCTAGTCATCTAGCATGACAATTTGGCTCTGGTCAAACTCGCTCAAATCCGTACGCTTGCCCATTTTTTTTCCTGCTTCTAATATATCAACTTTGAGGATAAAATGTTCACTTACTGCCTAATATATCCCACCCACTAACAGGTGCCGTGATGAAGATAAAATCGGTGTTATTCACTTCACTGGTCATAATGTTATGCCTGATCGATGTATATGTGAATGCAAGATATAATTTTTAGAAGGTTTCAAATCTGAGACGACATGTTCCCTCAGTTTCAATGGCAATTATGCTGCTGGTCATAGTGTCCTTAGTACAATGACATTGGACACTATTGTTACAAAGAGAAAAGAAACGGTCATTGTTGGTTTTGTGCTCCCTAAATATTATCTCACTCTATATGACACCTGAGCATGAAGACAACATGACCTGTGGTTCCACAATAGCAATAAATCTGTTGTGCTTTATGATCTATCACTTTTACTCATTTATCACTGTATTCATTATAATAGAAGTTCTAGGTGTACCCCGGAACTCGTTCATTTTGCAGAACCAGCGGCTTGGCGCAGAACAACATCTTGATGTGATGCTAAATCTGAATGTTAAAAAGTATTAAAAAAAAGAGTTCATACGGCCCCTTGATTCCATTCCGAAAACATTTTTCACAGAAGACAGCATTTTTTACTAAGTTATTTGCCTCTCCAAAAAGATGCAATCTAAACCTGTTTACATGAAATAAGCCTGCTCCTGAGCAGGTTTGACCTGTTGCTATGACAGCAACTCTGGGATGGGCATTGAAGAACCTAACAATCCTGGATCATATCAAATAGTCAATAGTAAAATCCAAATAAATGAGTAATCCATGTACGAAGAACGGGCCCCTGACCTATATAGATACACTGCATTACATTTTTTTTTGCAGTAGAAAGTATGATTTAAATATAGTATACATTTTTTGTTGTGTCTTTATACGACATTTATGATTATGTTGTGTGTCAACATAATGTTTTAAGTTGCCATTGCTGTTAGTAAAAGCAGACAGTTCAAAATATAAAAGACAGATTTTCTCCAACATTCAGAAAAAGGGAGCACAGTTTCAAGCTGTCCTGAAATGCAACCTTGCAGATTGTGCGTACACCCCCTGTATCACTATTGTTTTACTTTTAAAACTGCAAGTAGAACTGACTAATTTTACTGTTTTACTGAGAAATATCATTGGTGTTTGTTTGTATACCTCATTATTCCTCCATTATTAAAGGTGTCCTGCCACACGCATTTCATTACTTTTGTGGTAATGTCTGAAGTTCTATGGACTCTGTAACATTTTTTGAGGAAAAAATGCCTTGGTTACCTTGTTTCAAGCCATTTCTAGCATGGTATAGAAAGCCTGCAGGAACACTCAGCTCGATTTGAGCCAGTTCTCCTTAATATTCAACGAGTTAAGCTGCTTGACTCTGATTGACTAACAGCTAGCCAATGAGAGCCTGGCTATCAGCATCCTTTTACAAGTAGTCAATTCAAGTCAAGTCACCTTTATTTATATAGCGCTTTTTACAATGCCGATTGTTTCAAAACAACTTCACAGTGTTAAACAGGAAAATAATGCAACAGAATTTGATTCGACTGTACAGCCGCTCTGGAGAAAACGGTGATGTCATCCAACTTTGTCACTAATTATCATAGTGACAATGCGGGCAGATCAGTAATTTAGTTCAAAAGTTATTTGAATATTTAGTGTTCCCAACTGAGCAAGCCAAGCCAAAGGCAACAGTGGCAAGGAACCAAAACTCCATAAGGGGGCATAATGGAGAAAAATAAACCTTGGGAGAAACCAGGCTCAGTCGGGGTGCCAGTTCTCCTCTGGCCAACAAACAAACAGTATATGATTATGAGGTAGAGGAACTTGGTTTACTATCGTCTGGAATCACTGCAAAAATGGCTTCTTCAGGTATATTGCCATGACGTTCAGCCATCCTTGCTGTATACTAAAACTGTCACTGAGCTAGACGAATTCTGTGGGCGCGGTCTCAGCTGGGCGAGCTCATGAATAGTAATGAGCTCAGGCAACACCACGTCAGACTGACCAGCTTTTGTAAATGGCCTGATTTCTCTGCTTTTTTTTTTAGTGGCTAGAGCTGACAGAGGAGGTAGCAGTTCATTTTCACATTCACAACATAAACACATATGGACCTAACATATTTAAAAAAAATTAAATTAAAAGTAAAAAAAAATTTGTGTGGTAGGGCACCTTTAAGTCTGTACTTCCATTTACATAAACTGAAACCCCTAACTTGGAATTTTTTTCTCGCCAAGTGTGAAAGTTAATATCTTATAATTCTGAGAAAAAAGTCAGAATTGTGAGAGAAAAAAAACATCTGAATTGAGAGTTAAAAAGTTGCAATTACCTTTATTACTTGTGATTTTTTTTTATCTCACATTCCTGATTTTTCTCACAATTCTGAGATTATATCTCACAATTCAAACTTTATAACTTGCAATTAAGAGTTTCTATATAGAAGTTTGCTATTGCAAGAATGTCACAATTGTGAGATAAAAAGTTGCAATTACCTTTTTTAATTGCAATTTTAGATCTCACAATCCTGACTTTTCTCCCTCGCAATTCTGAGTTGAACTCACAATTGTGAGAAATAAAGTCGGAATCGCAACATATAAAATGTGCAATTCTGGCATCTTTATTTCTCAGAATTGTGAGATATAAAAAGGAGTAATGTGTGTTGGAAAGCCATGGTGAGTTTTTGCCTGGGTAACTGAGAAAATGCATGCATAAATATAACACCAACCAAATCTCAGATTGCATTTAGGCAAATGAGGAAAAGCAGAAATTGTTGGAGAGAAAATCCTGCCTTTTCCAACCTACTAGTTCAGTGACCTGAACCAACCAGGGCAATGCCTGTCCTTTACCAAAACCCGAACCAAACCCTGAGCCAAACCCAGAGTCAGTGGCAGACCCACTAAACCAGTCCTCAAACTGCTGGGTAATTGAGAGAAGGAAAGAAGACAACATGAATCAGCTAAGGACTATGGTACAACCATCATTTAACAACACCAGGAGGTCTCGAGAAGTAATTCATGGGGAATGCATAATTTATCTGCTGGTCTAAATTACTTATCATTTTACCTTGCTTCATTTTAAGTTGTCTGAGTGCATTAGACATTAGAGGTAACTTGAGATGACAGGGACTACATAAGAAGTACGCAGATGGGATATGAATTGTAAAATGGAGACTTTCTTCAGCAGCTGAATTAACAAATAGAGAAAATACTCACAGGTAGTCCAGGTTGCCCATCTTTGCCATCCTTGCCAGAGGCACCTGAAGGTCCAGGGATCAAACCCCCAAAGGGGTCGTTAGGACCAGGTGGGCCAGGTTTCCCAGGAGGGCCTGGAGGACCAGGTGGACCCTAGAATATGACATTATCACTTACAGTATAGAGATGGATATACATTGACAATCCTTACTGTAAATTGCCATTAAATACAGTATGTACTAATGTCTTCAAAACATGGTCAGATTTGACTCACTCTAAGACGTTCTGTATCAATGTCAACATCTCCAAATCCAGAGCCAAGAGCATCGAATCCATACTGTCAATAAAAATGAAGATACATTTTAATGTACAGGATGCACAGTATGAACAGTTTTACATAGGACTACATCAGATTTTTAGTAGCCAAAGATGTTGTTTTGAAAAATAGTGCAGTTATAAATCACATGCTTTGGCAACAAATTCAGTTCTTCCCCCAACATGAAGCAATACTTCAAGCCACACATTTTTTGCAATGTACTCACTGAAACTTGAATTGGTTTGGATGGCCCTGGTGGTCCGGGAAGCCCTGGTGGACCAGGCAATCCAGGCTGACCCATTCCAGGATCACCCTAAAAAGATCGAAAGACAAGCTTTTGTTTTCAAGCCTGAAACATTACTTGCTACATTGTGACATTGTGGATAATCACATGTTTGGGAGGCAATTCGACTGCATTATCCCTCACCTTTTCTCCTTTAACTCCAGATAATCCTGGATAACCTTGTGGTCCTCTCTGTCCCTGTATTAAAGAGACATTTGGACTGATGTATTAAGATCAGCGAAAACCGATGTAAACATGAATCCATGACACTTTGTTACATCCTATTTACTTACTTTTTTATTAAAGTTTTAAAACACTGAAACAAAAATGAACCACAACAAACAACATACAAACAACAAGGATATTAAATATTGCAAATATCCACATAAAGAGACTTCTGATTTATTAGTTGTTATAGGTAAATGACTAAAGACTAATAAAGAGCAGTAAAGCGTTACAAAACAGTGTGTTTATGATTACGATTATACGTTCAAATAATATGATAATAAAACCCAGTTTGCAACATCAAGCAGCTGACACCGGAAGCACATTCAGGTTAAAAATGTCTGTGCCTGTGCCTACATTAAAAATAAGATTGATTCAATTAAAAGTATGCAAATTAGTACATATTTATTGAAGCAAACAAAGAGGGGTATGAATCACAGGATATGATGCAATACAAAACTATCAAGGTACTAGGGACTCAATATGAAATATTTTTACTGGTTTTTTACATTAATGTTTATAACAATTTCATTTGATTCGGTTTGTAAATTGTATGAATCAAATGATACTTTTCTTTCCTGTGAAGAACTCATGTGCTCTATTTGAATGTCATCTGGTCATCTCAGAATAATGCTAATGTCATTTTCTTTGTTCTTAATATGGTTCTAAAAAATCAAGTAGTTCTCTTTTTGAGTTCCGCCAGAAAGGATTGTTCAATTAACAATAATAATATGTGCACAATAATGTCAATATATGAATTCAACTTTGTGCAATACTGTACTAAACGGATGTCCTTCATCTCTACATTCCAATCTAAAATGCTGTCCATAACTAAGCAAATTGTTACTCACTGGTTTTCCGTCTTGACCTTTGCTTCCCTGAAAAACAGGCAAGAGATTAAGCTCATACAATCTATTCTACTGAGATATGAAATATTAGACATATTAGACATCATTATCATATCCTATTCTCACAAAGGAAAGAAAACGTGTAATCAGGGGCCAGTTGCATAAACTAAGCCATTATGTTAAGACAGTGTCTTAAGATCTAGTATGAGCCACTAGCAGTCTTACTTTTCGTATCAAATTAAGCCAGTCTATGTTTTTATGTAACTGGTTTAAAAAAATTATGAACAGTCTTAAAGAAAAAAAATGATGTCTAACTTGTAAGACTAGTCTTAATGGTTTATGCAACCGGCCCCAATGCATATTTATTAAGGTCTCATAATATAGGAAATAATCATACAGGTTGCCCAACTTTCCCTGGTCTGCCTCGTCCTCCTGGTGGACCCATTGGACCTGGTGGGCCTCTCTGTCCAGGCTGACCTGAATGTCTGGGTGGGAGAGATGGTCCAGGAGGTCCAGGGGGTCCAGGGGGGCCTGCAGGTCCGGGTGCTCCACGCTCCCCTTTTTGTCCCTGGCTTGAACCCTGAGACATTTCAAGAGAAAACACTGTACTTGAACTTGCAGGATTATTGCATCATTTTAACCATCATAAAAGAGCATTACTTATATTCAAAAGTAAGTATCCTTTTTCCTATTACAATAATAAATGACATTTATCACTTACATTCCCTGTACTCTCCCCCGTTTCCTCTTTTAATGTCTCTGAAATAATGAACAAACAATATTTTACATAATTAGATAGAGACCATATTATTATTAATATTTAATTACTGAAGTTTGGAATAAATCATATTTTTTTTACTATTTTTTGTCTCTTATGCTTACCAAGGCTGTCTATTGTAATATATTTTGATCACATCACAGAAATGTAATGTAATTTCTGTGATGTCAAAGCTGAATTTTCTATATAATTGCCCCAGTCTTCAGTGTCACATGATCCATCAGAAATCATTCTAATATGCTGATTTGGTGCTCAAGAAACCTTTATAATTATTATTATCAATGTTGAAAACTGTTGTGCTGCTTAATATTTTTGTGTAAACCATAATACATATTTGAAGGATTCTTTGATGAATAGAAAGGTCAAAAGAACAGCATTTATTTGAAATAGGAAATACATTTATAATGTTACAAAAGATTTCTGTCACATTTAATCACTTCAATGTGCCTTCCGTCCTTCATGTGTAAAAGTGTTAAAATTTTAATCTTTCTTACTCCAAACTTTTGAATGATGTATAACAGTTTCCACAAATATATTAAGAAGCAAAAACTGTTTTCAACATTGATCTAATAAGAAATATTTATTGAGAACCAAATCAACAAGGATCATGTGATCATAAATTGCAGCTTTTACTGATCAAATAAATGTGGTCTTGGTTAGCACAAGAGACTTCTTTCAAAAACATTTTAAAAATCTAAATCAGTAGTGAACTAAAACCTAGATAACAATCAATATGAACATTTACAAAAGAGGCAAAACAAAGTTAATTATTTATATTTATTAAAGAGTGTCCTCTCACCACTAGGCAGGGTCACATGTCCTGAGAACTCCCCCTCTTCAACCTCAGGTGACACAGTGGGCGGGGCTTGCACAGGAGAGGTGGGTCTATGTGTCTGCAAGCAAAAATACACCAACTGATACATAACACTCTTACAACATAAATTGGCCATAATAAATGTAAACTATACATCTGAATCTATTTATGATGATAGTTGTTGTTTGTGGTACAAAATACTTCATTTAAATGGTATTTCATAAAAGTATTTAAAGGTAAAGGGCCCAATCATACACACGGCGCAATGTGACGCCAGGCGTGACAAGTGTTTTTTGCTAGTTTCAGCACAACGCAGTTATCATTTTCACGTCCAGCGCCGCGTTATTTAAATAGCAAATGCACTCGCGTCTGAAAACCAGGTTTAGTTTAGTTTAGTATATTAGTTTATAATGTCGTGGACAGTCCCTTTTTTATAAAAAGAGCAGCTTTAGCCTCTACGGCTAATTTCCAGCTGTAGTCCCCGGCCAGTTGTTAATAGGCATACATCAAGTAAAATAAAGTAGTGGTACCACGTGGAATTGCAAGTTTTTTTAAACACTATCCCCTATCTGACCGTCGACTTTTATTGTTTGGACAAACAGATTATCTCAAACCTACTCACGCCATTAGTTGAGTAGCTGACATGTCAGATCTCTCAGACTAGAAGTTACTTTGCTTGTCAGCTGAACCCCTATGACCTAAATTATTTAATTGAAGTGCCCTCTGAAATTTAATGTAACACTTAAATATGATGCATTTTTACAACATCTTAACAATTAAAATAACTTATTTACTCATTTTGATCATTTAATCATCATTTTAGTTAACCTTTTTTTTACATTTGTATTTTAAACACTATATGTTTCTTATTAAATGTACAGAACCCCCAGCTAGGAAGCAGCAGCATTGCACTAGCCAACTTGAAACAAATTAATAACAGAAAGAGAAGTCTCTGTCAGAGGCTGTCACACTCAGTGATTAAAAATGAAAGTAATAACAGATTCATTCTCTCTTGTCATGCACTGCAATGCATTACATCACAGCAGGTTTGAAATTGGTTTTCATGTCTCTTGTGACCGATCGGCATTATTGTCACCCCTGCCATTGGCCCTCAATTATCAACACTCATTTTACGCCATGGACACACGGAAGACGGCAAAGAAGCGAAACTTCTCCGACGTGGAGATCGAGACCACCACCAGGGAAGTGGAAAAAAACTAAATTGTTTTATTTGGGAGTTTAAAGAGTGGGATTAAAGGGGCTATATGAGTTTTTCTGAAATTTAAACTCGCGACTGACACCTGTGGCCAAAAAACAGAACTGCTCTCATTTTCTGCTCGCTCTCGCAGCGGTGGTAACGTCACATCCGCAGACAGCGCGGGAAAAGACGACCTGCCAGAAAATAGGAAAAATAGGATAAAGGCTTATAGGTGCACCCACTGTGAGCGGACAAGGTGTCAGTATGCTCATCAGGAGATGTTTGAGTCATAAATGGTAAAATAAAAAGGCTATTGTTACGTTTATTTTGGGGAAAAAGTTGCATATAGCCCCTTTAAAAGACGCCCACAAAAACAAAATATGGACCCAAATTACGAGTACTGTTAATTGTGTGGGGTGTGTCACTCACATTCAGTTATGGAATGGCTTCGGATGAATTTGTACCAGCAAATCATAATATAAGAATGATTGCTGAAGGATCATGTGACGATATACAATTCTGATGATTATTTAATTTTCACGACAGGCCTAATCTGACCATGTGACTGTCTGTGTTTTGTCGATAGGAGGCGGCACGAAATTTGACGGAGGCTGCCGCCTTGTAATTCTCTATGCAGGGAAAATCCTGATATGTTATATTAAAATGTTAATGTTGAAAAATTTGGGATGCCCTACCTGTTTCTGCGGCATATATGCCCATTGAAAATGAATTTTAGTACAATGCAAATAGCCTACATTAAAAAAACATATATGTGTACTACTGAGCTTTAGCCTACGTGATTTGTGTCATGTGCAGGTGCGATGGATCGCGTACAAACCAATAGGGTGTCGGAATGGTAGGCTATATGTTTATACTAATTAGGCCTACTCCAGTAAAGTATAGATACCCAAAATGTCTACTAAAGTAAGGTAATAAGTATTTGTACTTCGTTACTTGACACTTCTGCAGACCATCATTGTCTCCCATCATGTGCAAACATACATCTCTAGCAGTCTCTTAAAATGTCTTATTTAGAGTCTCATTGTCCTTTCATTAATGACTGGTGTATTACTTTGTATAGGCTACTTTTTTAAAAGCAGATCAGACTGGCAATAATGGAGAGCAGAGTGATTAATAGAGAAATAAAGGCCTGGATGGGCTAGAAGTCTTTTTTTTTTAGCTCTGAATCTACAAAATGTCTGCTGCAGCACAACTTCATAGAATGTCCAGAATGGCTTCACTGTGACATCACAGCTTAAAGAATTAGAATGTTCAGACACTATCTAACACTCGGTCTGCTTGACTGTCTGCATTACTCGGTATTGCTTCATTTAAGACAAGTCTGTTTTCTCGATTGCAAGATTCGTTCTGCTTTAACAATTCAGTCTGCGAGTTGCTCTCTGCTTGGTTAATATACAGTTCAGCCAATATTCTGCGAAAATCAAGCCATGCTGATCACTGCTAGTATGCTGCTTTTACGGTACTGCTTCACCACGGTACACCTAAACAAAAGCCAGCTTCACCAAGGCACCAAGCAAAAACAAATTATCAACAAGACAAAGAAGGGACAACTGGAGTGGAATGTCCCAAAACATCCAGGTAAGTGCATTTTCATCTGTTGATCGGAGCATATATTCAAGTAAATTGAGTAAATTATTATTTATGCAGTAAATTATCTATCAAATGTGCTTTGATGTGTTCACAATTTGAATGTTTTGTTTTATTTGCTGCTCTAGGCCTTGGAGTCATTCTTATAAAGGAGGAAGATGCTTTGTTTAGGGCGAGCCCAGCTTTGAAAGGTGATACACTTCATCAAAATCCTTTAACTTCTGGTTTATGATGTAATGAAAGGGTGGTTTTTACCTTTAAAAATAGCTTAATTATTTTTTTCCCAACAGTGCAATCAAACAAATATGAACATCTTTAATCACAGTAACCATTATACTGATAAATGAAGACTTCAGATGCAAAAGCCTCTGAGTCCGTCTGATGTTTTTCTTTAAAATAAGCATTTTTGTCAGGCTTCTATGTATAGGTTTCTACCTAAGAACCGGTACTTCTGAATGGGCTGAGGCTGGGATTTAGTGAGTTTGGAGTGAAAGTATTTTATGAACGTATACTATATACGGAGAGCATTCATTCAGTATCGTTATCTCATTTTTGACCGAGGTGGCTTTTAGAGGCTTTTGCATCTGAACTCTTCAAATATAGCTGCAAGCAACCGTTACCGGGGCCAAGCACAAAAAAGACAATAGGACTTGCCAACATGTCTGGGAGTGTCAAGGAGCCATTGAAGACATATTAAGATAATTTTAGGCAAAATAGCTGTAAAATTATAAATACAGTCAATTATAATGGTTTAATGGTTTATCAGCTTTGACCAATAGGTGGCACAGTTCCGAAATTGATGTGATGTGGACAGAATAAGGGAACAATAATACATGCAAAGTTTTGTGTCAATAAGTCAAAGCATTGCAGAGATGTAGAGTCATTTTGGCACCATGCCTCAAATTCGTTGCAGCGCTATCCACAAGTTTCCTACGCCCCATGAAGCCTTGCGTCAAAAGTGGGAACGTCTTCCGGTTCAAAGTAAACAAACGGGACTTTATGCATTTCCATCGTAGTTTGTGCGCACGTTTTCGTATCGGATAGAAAATGTATCCGACTCAAACGAGCGCATACATTTTTTTATGTGCATTTATAGAATTCATGCGCATCTTGGCGTTTCCATTCAGCATTTTTTTTTGATGCAATAACGTTATCCCAAAATGAGCAATAAAAATAGATGGATGGAAACATAGCTTATTGACATTCAACATTCAACAGTCGTTCAAGCTATCCAAATTGGCTAACGATGTGGGAAGACAACCTCAACAAACTTTCAAAAGGGTGAAACAACAGTACCTTTACCTTCCGCGGTAGTTGGTTGGGAGGATGACTGAAGAAGTGGCCTCGTATCAAGTAACTTACAGTAGCATTTTTAGCTATTTTCTAGATTCAGTAGGCTGTGATGGTAAGGCGATGAGCAATTTGAAAAGCTCAGAGGCATATCAGTATCTGTCGGAAACGATCTAAAAGCGGACATTGAGCCGAGCCTACACGCATCCCATCACAAGGCATGGGTTCTAGCATCAGTGACAGGTGAAGTACAGACAGCGGGTTGTTCATGAATTAGGGCCAGGACGCTGTTGTAGTCATGCAGCAGCACTTTGGTGGAAGGTCAGTAAAGTAAGGAAGGACAATTAAGGACACGAAAATTGTTTTGTAATATTATCAATTAACTAATAAATGTACTAAATTAAATTTAGTGTGTGTCATTCTGTTGCTTCACAGTAACCTTCACTTAACCCTTGTGGCACCATCTGATTAAAAAAAAAGTAAAAATTATAATTTTGAAACCTTGCCAATGATCCGAAAAACACTTACCACTAACTAGCACACAAAATACCATTGGAATACTACTTCTGCCGCCTCACCGGAAGTTGTACCCACGTTCTTTTTTACAGTAGCGCCCGGAAACAGGTGGATAAAAAAAATGTTTTGTCTATCGACGCAAAATCCATAACTTTTTGTCGGCACGATCTGAAGATCAAGTGGTCTAGGATGCATTTGAAAAAGAAGGTTTTTAACAAATAACAAGATGGAGGACAGGAAGGTTTGCCAAATATGGCAAAATTGGTATCTATGTTCACGGGATGAGCCAAGGAATGTATTATGATCAGTTTAATTACAATAGGCTAATTTAGTCAAAAGTTATTAGCATTTTTGTAAATTTTGCTATAACTTTTGACCACAAGGTGTCGCTGCCTCAAAACTTCTTGAGTACCTTCAGTGCATGGTGCAGAAGACAGTTTTGTAACGATGCGCTAATGCATTCGTAAAGTATAGCATTAGCATTTTATATCATAATACTACATTGTAATCAATGGGAATTTCATGTTTTGTTCTATAATAGCGCCACCAAGAAGCACAATACCCCTTACTATCAATATTTTGACATTTGGGCATTATTATTTAGCTATCGACATATATAAGTTTCCCAACTTAGCGCTAAATTACAACGCTGCACAAACCATACGCTGAAACCTGGCATGTCTGGTATCGTTGGACTCAGCACTCAGCACTTTGGATAAACCCATCAGAAGTTATAAGCAAAAATAGCTATTTTTGTATCTCTGGACCAGTAGGTGGCGCTGCCCTGAAACGCAGCATATTGCCTCAGGTTGTGCTTGCAAATGTACCAAGTTTGGTTTGAATACAATAAAGCATTGCGGAGTCTTGTGTCTTACAGTCTTGTGTCTATTTTCGCAAGTACTACGTAAAATTCATGTTATCTGAAAACAGTTTGATTAATCAAACTTTTTGTCGTCATTGTCTGAAGATGATTGGGTTCAATTTTTGTGCAAATCGGATAAACCATCTAGGAGGAGTTTGAAAAAGTTGGATTTGTAGCAGGAAAATTACCACTACAGAAAATCACAGGAATTATGATTGTGATCAATCGAATTAGCTTGAGCCACAGAATCAGAGGACAAAAGCATTTTGTTTCTAACCCTTACGGTTCAAAAGTTATTAGCATAAACGTGAGTGCATCTTTGGACAGTTGGTGGCACTAGAGTGATTGAGTTAGAGACTCCAAATGTGCTGTGGTGACAGTTGAGACTGTTCTCTATCTATGTGCCAAATTTCATAACTTTCCCGCAAGCGGTTCTATGGGCTGCCATAGACTCCAATACAGAATAATAATAATAATAATAATAATAATAATAATAATAATAGGAATTAGGGCTGGGTAAAAAATATTGATTTCTCGATTTTAATCGATTCTCACTTTTACAAAACAATATCGATTCTTAAATCCCAAGAATCGATTAGTCATCTTGTTTTCAGTTAATGAATGAAATAAACATTGTAGCGCACCTCCCATCCAATAAATCACTATAATCTTTGTGCTTTATTACTATGGATATAGAACAAAGTCTCAGATTTCAAATTACGTCTATTTTTTTACGAAATTCAAAAGCATAAATACCGCTTTGGCGCTGTGGCGCGAAATCGCTCTGCCGCAGCTCAGCTCAAGAGAACCGGCAGCGCGGAATGCACATGAACTGATCTTCTCTTCCGCCTTTATACCAGTTACAGCGCAAAGTAAACATGAATAAGCATCTGAAAGTGTGTTAAAAGATACAGGATAACTTACTGAAATCCGTATCATGTCACATGGAATAGCTCAAGTTTCAACCGCAGAAAGACGTAAGTAAAATGGCTAATAAGTAAACAATGTCATGTAACGTCACATTTACCCCAGAAAAACCATATCCAGTGTCCATAAACTCGTTAGTAAGCTTTAATCAGCTAGAAAAAAATAACTCTAGAGAGGAGTATTTTGATAATTATATGCACCACATTACATATTCATTGTCATTTTTAATGTTCTTCAATTTAATGCATGTATGCCTATGAATAAATCTGGCAAGTTTTTATGACAGCCAAATGTTTATATTTCAAAAAACTAATTGGAGTATAAATATGATTATGTGATTGTAAATTTAATATTATAACTTTATTATTATTTTATAATAAAACATAATTTAGTGTAATTTAAGTGTTTGTATACAAATCAGTTCATTTTTTACCTTCAATATTAGTAGGCTAATGTAGTATAACTGACTACCATAGTTTACAACATAGTTCAGAGATTTGTTTTCCTTGAGAAAATTGGCCATGTATTGTACCGGATATACATCTAAAGTAATCGATATTTAATTGAATCGAAAATCGTATCAAATCGAAAGCTTATGAATCGAAATAGAATCGAATTGTGAAATTTGTGTCAATACCCAGCCCTAATAGGAACGCAAACAATTTCAATAGGTGCCTCCGCAACTTTCGGTGCTTGGCCCCTA
>NC_137102.1:13244528-13452028 GCF_949357685.1 Gobio gobio | reverse complement strand
CACTGTTTGGGAGGACAATGTTATCAAAAACGCTGGTGAATGGAAAGATAATGACAGTCTACGGTTTTGCTCGGGATCGTTTTGTCAAAGACATCGGAAGATGGACTATAAGTGACCTCCCCCAAACTTTTCTTTTTTCTCAGTTTTACTTTCTATTTCACTTATCTTTTTTCTGTGTGCCTGTCTGAAAATAGTTCATATTTACACACTGTTATGATGTTGAAGGATAAGTCGTCGGTTGGCTCAACAGTTGAGCAGTTAGTTACGAGTTACTGTGAGTGCAATTGGGTGATAGGAGTCCTGCAGCTTGCCTCAGTTGGGGAGGCAAACATAGGAAAGAGTGTTTTAATGTTCATGGGTTGGTTAACTGCCGCATTGATCGTTTGTTTGTTTTGTTTTTTGTTTTTCTTCATTAGACTTTTTTTTTTTTTTTTCATCCCATCATAGTGAACTATTTCCAACTTTTTGAGCAGAGGAATGTCCGGAAAGTCATGTATTAGATTTACATCATGGAATGTTAAAGGTCTTAATGGTCCTGTAAAGAGGTCAAAAATATTTTCGCATCTTAAGCGTCTTAAATCCGATATAATCTTCCTCCAAGAGACACATTTACTCAATTCAGACCATCTTCGGTTGCAGAAACCATGGGTGGGACACATTTTCCATTCTAAATTCAATGCTAAGGCAAGAGGAACAGCTATAATAATACACAAAAAAATTCAGTTTTCTGCCTCTAATGTTATTGCTGATCCTCAGGGCCGTTATATCATGGTGTCTGGGAAACTATTTAACACCCAGGTCTTGCTGGTGAATATATATGGCCCCAATTGGGACGATAAGAATTTTGTACTTAAGTTGATTGCGGCTTTACCCAGCTTTAACACACACTACCTGATTTTAGGTGGTGATCTAAACTGTGTAATGGACCCAAATTTGGACTGTTCCAACCCGAAACCACAGGTCCCTTCTAAAATGGCGAGTGAAATGTCAGCCTTTTTTAACCAGACTGGCTGTGTAGACCCCTGGCGTTTCTACAATCCCCATAATAAGGTTTTTTCTTATTTCTCACATGTACACCATTGCTATTTGAGAATTGATTATTTCTTCATAGACAAAAACCTCCTCCCTTCAGTAAAGGGAGTGGAATACTCCGCTATCGTAGAATCCGATCATGCGCCCTTACTGTTAGATCTCTCCTTTCCATCTAACTTCTCAAACTACATATGGCGACTAAAGTCATCACTGCTGTCAGACAAATCATTTTGTCAACATGTATCCTCTTCAATTGACAACTTTTTACAATTTAACTCAACAGAGCAAATCTCCCCCACTCTTCTTTGGGAGACATTAAAAGTAGTGCTTAGGGGGGACATTATATCTTACACAGCATTTATCAACAGAGAGCGAGAAAGGAAAAGGCAACAGTTAATTGAGAGAATTTCCAAAATTGATAGTCCGTACTCTTCTTCTCCTACACCAGAACTTCTCAAAGAAAGGATTGATCTTCAGACCAAATATAATTTAATTTCATCAAGCCAAGCAGAACAGCTTATTCTTCGGTCACAGGGTTTTTTCTATGAACACGGTGACAAGGCTGGTCGACTCTTAGCCCATCAACTTAAATCAAGGTCTTCAGCACAACATATTTCCCAAATTGCAGATGAGACTGGAGATCTAACAATTGATCCCCTTACTATTAATAACATTTTTATGAACTTTTATTCCAGCCTTTATAAATCAGAAACCCCTAAAGATCAATCTAAATTGGTAGAGTTTTTTGATCAAATAAATGTTCCCACTATTTCATTAGAATATAAAAAAGACTTAGATCATCCCCTCCAGCTGCAAGAAATATCTGCAGCCATAGCAGCCTTGCAAAGTGGCAAGACCCCGGGGCCCGACGGCTTCCCGATTGAATTCTATAAGAAGTTTTCTTCTAAATTAGCTCCACTCCTGCTCAAAATGTTTGAACACTCTCTATCTCAAGGAGCTCTGCCAAAGTCCCTTACTGAAGCACTGATTACACTATTATTGAAGCCTGAGAAAGATCCAACACAATGTAGCTCATATCGACCAATCTCTTTGCTAAATGCAGATGTTAAAATTTTAGCTAAATTACTAGCTCTCCGATTAGAGTCTCCCTTAGTTAATATCATTTCAGCTAATCAGACAGGTTTCATAAAAGGTCGGCACATTTTCTCTAACATCCGTCGCCTCTTAAATGTTCTTTACACCCCTTCATCCCAGGACACCCCCGAAATTGTAATATCACTAGATGCCGAAAAGGCATTTGATCGGGTGGAATGGGACTACCTTCTTTTTGCTATGGATAGGTTTGGATTCGGCCCAAGATTTATAGAGTGGATCCGTCTCCTTTATACTTCTCCTCTTGCTTCAGTGATTACTAATAAATGTCGTTCCAAAAATTTTTTTTTGGTCAAGGGGTACTAGACAGGGATGCCCACTTAGCCCCCTTCTGTTTACAATCGCAATCGAACCACTATCTCTGATATTAAAATCCACACCTTCATTTCATGGCATAAACAGATGGGGTGTAGAACACAAGCTCTCATTATATGCGGATGACTTGCTTCTTTACATTTCAGATCCTCTATCATGTATAATTGATATTATCCAAATTCTGCACAATTTTGGGACTTTCTCGGGCTACAAATTGAATATTACTAAAAGTGAATGCATGCCTGTTAACACACTTGCTAGGCAAATACCCGACTCTGTGTTTCTCTTTCGCTTGGCTAGATCTGGGTTTAAATATCTAGGTATCAATATTGCACACACCTTTAAAGGACTATATGAAAATAATTTTACTCCTCTTTTGATTAAACTCAAATCTGATCTTCAAAAATGGAAGATCCTTCATCTAACCCTAGCTGGCAGGGTGAACTGTGTTAAAATGACAGTTCTTCGAAGATTCTTATATCTATTCCAGTGCCTTCCCATCTTTCTACCCAAAGCCTTTTTTAATAGATTAGACAAATCTATTTCCAGTTTTATATGGGATGGGAAAACTCCTAGGATTCGGAAAGAGTTTTTACAGGAAAATAGGAGAGATGGTGGGTTAGCTCTACTTAATTTTTTATATTATTATTGGGCGGCTCAAGTTCAAAAAATAGTCTACTGGATGCACTCATCAGGAACTAATGATTGGTGTGAAACAGAATCTAAATCCTGCACAGCAACCTCTTTACAAGCCCTAGTAACATCTAGCCTACCTATTAAAACAGCACAATATACATCGAATCCGGTTGTTCATTCTACTCTTAAAATATGGACTCAGTTACGCCAACACTTGCAGTTAAGACAAGCACTTCTGTCTCAAAGTCCAGTATGCAATAACCACAAATTTGTCCCCGCCAAACTTGACTCTGCATTTAAACAATGGCAAGAAAAGGGCATTGCTCAGTTTAGTGATCTCTATATTGATGGTCTTTTTGCTAGTTTTAATGATCTGTGTTCCAAGTTCAATCTTAATCAAGCTGACCTTTTTCGTTACTTTCAAATACGTCATTTTGTGAACGCCCAAAGCCCATCATTTCCATACACGCCATCCAAGTCTCCTGCAGACTCTCTGTTTGAAGTTCCCTTCCACCTACAAGGTTTTATTTCAAGAATATATACAATTCTTTTGGCTTTAAAAAGTGTAGGAACGGACAAGATTAAAAGTGGCTGGAAGAAAGAGCTTGGCACAGTATTTTCTGAGGAATTTTGGAGAAGTGCCCGAAGTAGAGTGAACGGTAGCACCTCCTGTGCCCAACTGAATTTAATACAGTTCAAGGTTCTGCACCGCATTCACCTAAGCAGAACACGGATTGCTTCTTTTAATCCTTCTTTCGACCATCAGTATCCAACTATCTATCTATTATTATTTCTATTTTATTTACTTTTTTATTTATTTATTTACTTTTTTGTTTATTTATTTTACTTTTTTTCCCTAATATTTAAACTTTGTAAACATGTACTATAACTGTTTAATTCTTGTCTAAGACAGTTTGTTCAGGGGTGGTTGGGGAGGGTTTAAAAAAAATAAATAAAAAAATGTCAGAAATGGGTGTTGAATAAAAGTCGCCGGATGCCTTCAAATGTTTTAACTGTGATATTAAGGTGAAGTTCTGTTAAAAATGCTAGCCTGATGGAGTGGATGCGTAGGTGCTGTCCGTCAACGGCTCTTACTCAGGGTTCGGCAAGCTATGATGACAAAAGCCGTTTGTTACACGGAGGCCTTGGCATTACTGCTTAATGATTTTAAGTGCCATCATTCAGAGATGATTCACTGCGTCTGTGTGCTAAACTTTAAAAATGACTTCCCTGCATTTGCCGTTGAACAGTGCGCTTGGTCTCTGTGTGTGCCTGTACATATGTGCATATGTGAGTCATAAGGAAGACACAAGAACAGAAAGTGCTCTTCTGTTTTCTAATGAGTTGAAATCACCTGCAGTGTAGCTTTCTGACTGAAGAGCGCAACTCGACACTGTTGACACTTTCGACAGCAGGATTGTGAGGCATTCAGGATTGGCTTTTATTCAAAGCGATTTACAAATAAAAGAAGCAATAAACCATGGGAATAAGTATAAAAAAAATAAAATAAAAAAAAATCACTTTTTTTATAAAGGAACACTGTCCAACAATTACAGCAGTTTACAGCAAACTACTTCATTATAGAGAAAACAATAAATGAATAAACATATATAGGCCTAATCATAAGCTATGACAAAAATATGAGTGGATAGTTACAAAAATTACAATTACACAAAGTAATTCTTGAAAAATATCTTTGGACTAAATGTATACAATCTAAACATGTTAATAAAAAGGTATACAGATTACCTTGTGTTCTTATCAAAGGCATTCATGAAAAACAATTTATAATATTAGATTTATATATGAATTTGAAAAATTATATATATGCCTACAAATATAAAATTACAAAATGTTTATTGTAAACGTAATGAACAGCTTTTTAATGGGGCAACAAAGATATGATGGATACGAGAGAACAAGACTGGGTTTTCATAATATTTCAGTGCACAAAACCATTATAATATGAAACACTTCTAAACAGAGCGACACAAACCGCTTATGCGCATCCCGGGTGCAGATGAGCTTAAAACAACATGGAGTCAGAGTGTGCAGCGCGAGTGTGCATTGAAAAGTTCACGGCACCCAGAGAAGAGATGTTGAGCGCACAAATCCTAGTATATAATGTATATCTGTCCACCAGTTCACTGATTATTTGTTTCTACACAGTTTTAATTTCCAGTTATTGTGCGTGTGATGCTAATTAATAGTCCATGTGTTGTCACTGTCACCGAGTAGCGAGTAGGTTACAACATCGTTCAGAAACAGCTAACGTAGATAAACTCCAGCCAGATAAAGTCACTTTGCAAACCCACAGCCCTTTATCTACAGATCAGGTATAATAATGGACATTTATTATGTGCTGCCTGTCGTAACCAACCGAACGTGACGCGCTGTTTGAATGCTGAATGAGGGCCATTGTGTGTTTTGAAGTGCCATATTTGAACATACAGTATTTGAATTTAAAGGGGTCATGAATTTAGAAATCAACTTTCCCTTGAGCTTTTGATATATAAAAGGTCATGGTAATATAAGAATATCCTGTAAGTTTCAGAGCTGAAAACTTCCTTGTTAGTCAAAGAAAAGCTTTTATTGACAGCTGGCTCAGCAAACGCTTCATCTGCGAATGTGCTTACCTGTGATGTCAGAGATTAGTGAAATGCCACCTTAACCAAAGAAGACAAGCCTAATTCTGTAGCACCGCCCACCGACTCATGCATGACATGACATAAATAACAGCTAGGCCTACGTGGTACTAAACGGATGGCGCTACTGAGCAGTAAACATGCTCAAGAAAACAATATATTGTGCTTTGCCTGGTTGTGGAAGAACACAGTCGCTGCATAAGCTTCCTTCGGATTCTAATATTAGCAATGCATGGTTGAACTTTATTTTTAATGAAGATCCAGCTCACAAGGGAAAGACATTGCATTTGTTCGCTACATTTCACAGCGGATTCGTTTGTAAACAAGAGACTGGATTTGCAGCAAGAATGAGATTTTCTTTTATAAACTAAGCTGTGCCTTCTGGATCTGACAGGAATTGTTACATTTGATATCTACTGATTATGCACCTGACCTGTCTAACTAAACATAACGTCCATGAGGTCACAGGCTGGAGTTTGAGGTGTTGTTGGTTCATTGTGCTGCGATTCATGATCAGACTCGGACATGTATAGGCCAGGGCTCGCAAAGCCCGAAGTCCGTCATTAGCCCCAGGACAATCTTAAATAGTGAAATAACATTCATTTCTTGATGTGCATTGTTCACTCTCTTGACTGGTAATTTGAAGGAAAAATACAAATCGCGGAAGTTTTGAACATGATGATTTGTCTGCAGTGAAGTTTTGCTGATGCATGTATTTGGTTTGTGGGTGCGCGCGCATGCATGTGTGTGTTTGTGTGTGTGTGTGTGTTAGTTATGCATACATAATGTTTTTGAATGTTTTTGAATCACTCAAACGTCCTAAATTGACCTCAGACAACAGTATAAAAAAATAAAAAGCCAGTTCATGACCCTTTTAAAGAAAACTTATTGCTTCAGTAGACTTGAATGGACCAAATTTATTGTGTTCTTTATCTTGTGGGGACTTTTTTTGGTCCCCATGAGAAAAACAGCTAATGAATCATTCTAAAGGGTAATTTTGTTTTTCCCTTTTGGGTGAACTATCCCTTTAGCATAAGAAATAATGCCACACTTCACCAAGCGTGCAAAGGAACGTAAACACTTTTGGATCAATGCCGATGCATACTTATTCTTTCTGTCATGGTTTGGGAGAAAATCGAAGATTTAAACCCTTTTAATGCCTCCTAATATTGCAACAAAACTTAATTCCCTGCAGAGAGAATTAACCTCTTTATTCCCTCTTTGGCAAAGATAAATAAAGCACAATGTCTGCAAAGAAATAATTACATTGACTAAATACACACACATAAAAACAAATAAAACAATGATTTCTACTTTCATGCTAATCTATTCAGTTGTGAAATATGTTATCCATTTGTGCATTTTAGAATTTTATATTTATTTTTTTAATTCAATTCAAAACTTTCAAAACTTAATTTAAAATCTAAAAAACAATTCATATGAAGCCTTTGGGAAGTTTGAGATTTTTTATGTTTTAAAAGAAGTCTCTTATGCTTTATTGCTTTATTTGATTGAAAATACTGTAAGAGCAGTAATATTGTGAAACATTATTACAAATCAGAATAATTGTTTTATATTTTAATATACTTAAAAATATATTCCTGTGACGGCAAAGCTGAATTTGCAGCATCATGACTCCAGTCTTCAGTCACATGATCCTTCAGAAATCATTCTAATATGCTTATTTGCTGCTCAAGAAACATTTATCACTATCAATGTTGAAAACATTCTTTAACATTCAATATTAAGTGCTGCTTAATATTTTTTTCAGGATCCTTCGATTAATAGAAAGTTCAAAAACCGCAGTTATTTGAAACAGAATTGTTTTGTTTTTACAGTAACTTGTGATCAATTTAATCCATCCTTGCTGAATAAAAGTATTAATTTCTTAAAAATGGTAACTTACTGACCCCAAACTTTTGAACAGTAAATGAATGCCTTATAAAATCAATTATAGGTCCAGGATAAGGTATGGATTTAATAAATGACACCTTTGGAGAGAAAAAAATAAACTATGTAGGACACAGAAAGTGCTAGTGATGGGAACACATTTTTATGACAAAACTATGTAATTGGATTAATATATAAAAAAAATTTTTTTTAATGTTTTTTTATTTTATTTTATTTAATCAGGTACCTAGATAACGTAATGCGTGCAATGAGGTGCTTCTGTCAAACCTTTTCTTTATCTTCGCTCTCATTTGTCCGATCAAAGATTTCTTTATGTCTCCCATGCTCTTCTTCATCATCAAAATCACCATCACCACTTCTGTCCCCCTGCAAAACATTCAGCAGTGAGCCTGCTGTGCACATCACGAGCAACTCCACCACAAGAGGGAGTGCCAGCTCTACAAGAATCACCCCCAAAGATCCATTTTCCTTCAATCTACTAAAGAAATTTGTCTTTCTAAAAAACGGCCAAAGACAGTGTCATTTTATCTTGAGATGAATAAGAGTAAAGAAAATGCGCTCACGCTGGGGTCATCCTCCTCACATTGTTCTTCTGCTGCCCTGGGGTCCGGTTTTATCACCAGCTGTTGGATAGACCCCTGACGGAACAGGAAAGAAAGAGAGAGTAAGAGAAAGACAGAGAAAAATGTAGGAGTTGGTTGTTCAGCAGTCTAAAACAAAATCAAATTGCGTGTGTAAAAGATTGCTGTGTATATTTGCAGAAGGCCAAGTGGTTAGTCACACTGCAATCATGTTCGTACAGAAACGCTGCCTGGAGCTGTAAAATCTACTGTCAGAATGAACTGTGTTCTGTTATTATCATTCTAACAGCAGCAGACAGCGTTCAGGAGGACAGCAGCACAGATTCACCCGGCGCTTGGAGATCTGCCAACAGAGCTTAAGGGAAGGTAATACATTTAGTACAGTTATCAGCAGGCTTTCAGATGAAGCACCTCCTGCTTTACTCATTAGGATTTAATGGGTTCTTTTAGCCACACATTCATTGAAGCACAGCTGAGAATTATGATGGCCATCAGCCACTTTCATTATTAAAGGCATTATGAAATGTCCTAGTCCAAACAACCATAAAACTATGACAAACTAAATTCAATTAGAGCCATTACAGATAACGCATATTAACACAATAAATTTCATTAGTATTACCTCCAAAGGGAAATATGAAATAACACAAGCTCATCAACAAAACTGACAAACCTCAAAAGTGCTTTTCCAAGAGGGCACAACAATAATTACAACTCTCTAAAAGTTTGAACCCGAGACCCTTGGGGTACTAGCCAGGTTTAAACGCATCATTATGTCTCTATAATTGAATAGAAGAGTATGTGAGAGTTTCATTGTTAGTCGTGGTCCTCTTTTCCTGAGGGAGGCCACTAGCATTATTCCATTTAACACAAAGAATTCTACCTTCCCGAAGTCTTCTCCATGCCAACAAGCCTCCCTAAACACAATAGCACACCAACTCATGGGACAAAAGCTCCTCAGCTGGAATAGTTCAAATCATATGGGGCAGAGGACAAAAAATTCTGAAAACGTTTTGAAATCATGTTTGGTATGGTCGGTGTGGTAGAATTTGAATGTGAATAAATGAGGTACAATTAATTTGTTGTCAAATAATGCTTTTGTAAAGTAATATTTTTTAATGTTTTATTATTATGATATGCATCGTAATATATATATATATATATTAAATGAACCAGAAATATTGAACTGAAAAATATTAAATGATCAAATTATTCTCCTGAAAGCTCCAAACAGGTATATGCACCAACATTAAAAGTCTGGGCGAAAATGGCTAAAAATTAAAAAACAAACAAACAGGTTGTCATAATTATGACTTTTTATCTCAAAATGTTGAATTTTAGGTCTTAATTTTTACTTTATCATAATTATGATTTTTATCTCATAATATTTTTTTTAATAATTTCAATTTATTAACACATAAATTAAACTTTTTATCTCATCATATATGACTTTTTATGTCATAATTATCACTTTTTATGTCATACTTATGATTTTTAATGTGGCGGAAATGGGCTTCCTTAGAAAAACGATAAATAAATACCATTTCAATTCTGTACTATTTAATTTAAATATACAAAATATTACAAATAAAATAAAAGGTCGTTAGTGAAGTTAGGCATCACAACATTATAATGTACAGTATGAGAAATGGATATGAGATTTGCTAAAGATTACATTTAATTTATTTTTAAATAGTTTCACAGCTTTGCTTTGACTGTTATATGAGGGCAAAGAGAAAATTAGCATGCACAATTGATCCAATATCAACTGATAACAATCATTTAAAATGTCCTATCCCATTTCAGTTTATAATCACAGTCTCAAAAAGACTGCAGATGACCAACACCTGTGAAGAGACCACTCCAACTCCTGCGAGGACTTATACACATTATAAGTCGTGTATTCTTATTTCACTTATTTCTGTGCCTTATTTTAATTGTCATATTGACTAATAATACATTGTTAACTAATCTGTGTGCTTTGTATGTGTGCATTTCTGAAATGCATAACATGGACAAATCACTTTAAATTGTAATGTAGAGTAGACACATGCATTTTCTGTGAAGCAGCTTTGAAACGATATGTATTGTGAAAAGCGCTATACAAATAAATGTGAATTGAATTGAATTAAACACTGCCTCTTTGAAAAGTTGTCTTATATGTGCCTACACTCTCATATTGCAGGTTGCTATGATATGAATAACCTTGAACACCTTTTTGATCATGGATCAGTGATGGATGATAAACTGACAAGGTTATTCTGAATGTCATTGTGCCCCAATCGATTTCCGGCACATGATATGCTCAAGGCCCCAGTCAAAATCAAAACAAAGTTATAACTCATATCCAGTCAATAAATGTACAACACTTAAAAGCAAAGGAAAAGGTGAATATGAATATTAAAATGACAAATGTCAATGTTATCATCAGTTATGATTTGTGAGATGTTTAAACTGTATTTCCTACAGAATGTTTCTGAGTTTTGTGAAAATGTAGATGGTGACATACCACAAATCTCTCCAGGCCAGTACTGCCCGCATTTGCCACAAAGATGCCCGAGCCCGACTTAAAGCTGAGGGGCTGCTGGCTTCTCTTCAGGGGTGCGCTGTGGTACTGCTCGCAGTCCATATAGAGCCGAACTTCCTCATGCTCCACCGTCAGCGTGAAGCGGTTCCACTGCTGTGTCATGTCAGGCACTTTAAAGGAAGCCACCTCCATGGTGTCAGCAAACCCTGGCTCGCTGTAATACAGCACAATCCTCTGGGTCTTGTCCTCCACGGGCGTCAGGGCCAAGCCCAGGTGCACGATCTTCTGGGAGGGATCTGTGATGGCGAACAGGACCCCTCCTCGAGAGCTGGAGGGCTTGAGGGTGACAATAATGGCAAAGTCCATGAAGAAGGGCTCAGGTACAAAGGACTGGGTCAGTCGACCTACATTAGCATTAGGCCCAAAATTGTAGGCAGGGAAACCCTCATAGCCAGTGATGAAGGACACAGATGGAGGGAGAGGAACGCCAACTAGCTCAGTGAGCACTAGATGACCCTTGGACCCTCGCTCTGAAAGAAATCACCCAGTAACAAAGAGAATTATTAAATTGAAGGACACACTCATAATATATAGTATATTCTCACAATTATGAAAATATGTCTCCTAATAAATGAACATATAAAAATTGAAAGTTTTGAAAAAGAAAAAAAAATTCCAATGAAGATTAGAAGGTCATAAGCACACAGAGAACTGACAACTCATGACTTTCTTAAATGAGAAATTCTGTGGTTTCTCTTTTCCATCATAAAAGAATCATGAAAGAAAAAATATGTCTGTGTGAGAAACAAGACAGAAAATGACATTGTGATTTACTGGTATTTTTTCCATCCTGTGAGCTGTTAAACGCTGCAACTGGGACCATTTGAGCTCATGAACTGGATCAGTATTTTTTTGTGAACCATGATCAACTGAATTATTGAAAAGATTGAAAGTATGATTTGTTTCTGACTACATTAAATCTCACATGAACTCCCATGATCTGTTATGAAACTCTAGATCAGGGGTGTCCAAACTCGGTCCAGGAGGGCCGCTGTCCTGCAGAGTTTAGCTCTTGCTTGCCTCAACACACCTGCTGGAGGTCTCTAGAATGCCTAGTAAGACCTTGATAAGCTGGTTCAGGTGTGTTTAATTGGGGTTGGAGCTAAATTCTGCAGGACAGTGGCCCTCCAGGAGCAGGATTGGACAACCCTGCTCTGGATGGTACAAGCTGAACTCATTTGGTAGCGATCACGTAATTATCTATTCTACATAGCATAGCTGATTGGTGTTGTTATTTCAGCGGCCAATGAGCTGCGGCTCAACATTAAAGTCCATACTGGTTGTGTTGCTGGTAGCAGTCTGCAGCGCGCTTTCAGAACACATCTGGAATCAACATCTAAGATAAGTGATTGATGTTTTATTGCACATCTATGTTAGAAATGTTTTTAACTAGCATCATGTCAACTGTTGCACAACTGAATCACTGAAGCATAAGCAGCGGTCTATTTTGTGTCATTGTGGTTTTATACGCTGTTAGCATGGATATGAAAACCGTGAAAAAGTGAAATAAGCATTTGCGATTTAAACGCCGTTCACCATATTTAGCCGTATAACTTTAATGATGCATCATTTTATTTCCAAGAACAATGTTTTCATTATCTATGCTAAATGTGTTCGGTTGATTCAAATGTTTGTGTCAGAGTCACTCCAAAAGAACAATCAATATCTGTTTATAGTCTTGTTCAGTGATTTACTAAGCATAAGTTATGCAGTTGTGTCTGCAGGTGAAATGGTCTATTGGAAAAAAATTAAATAATAACCCCCCCTTGTTTAACAGCCACTGCATCTGAAATCGGATAGGCCTACTTCCCTACTATATAATATGCTAAAAACAGCACGCCAACAGAGTACATAGTATTCGAAAAACAGTAGGTAAAAAGTCCCTGGATGAACTACTACTTCTGCCAAGATTCTAAAGTGCACATTAGATGGACACTTTGCAATCCCATGAGGCCATGGGAGAGGATTTATGTATAGCAGTGAAGCAATGCAACTGACACAGATAGGTCACATGACAGTAATTTTTACTATATATAACATAATTTTTGGAACGTTCCTGAAGCAAGTTCAAATTCAAACGTTGTACCTACTCAAACAGTATGCCATTTCGGATGCATAGAGAGTTCTGGTAATGTCTGTTTCTGATGATGGATATGCTCCGCATGTGTTTCATGTGAGAAATGCAGTCCAATCAACTGTTAGTATGTAAACCTGGAACATTCTGGGTTCCCAATACACAGCCTCAGCAGCAGCTTCCACCTAGGCAACAGCAAGGGGCCGGCTGCAGGAGGTTCGCCCAGCCCGTCCAGGCCCCTGCCAAAAAAGGAAGAAAGAGAAAGTACAAGCGGCCATGAGATGGGCGACCCAGAAATGGAGGGAGCTGCTCTTCAGGAGATGGTGACCGCACAACGCTCCTTCCCCCGGAGGAAGGCTGGGTGGAGAATCTTGTGTCAGGGAGGACGAGGAGCAGGTCTTGCTAGTTGCACCATATTGGCCCAACCAGACCTGGTTCCCAGAGCTCATGCTCCTCACGACAGCCCCTCCCTGGACGGGATATGTGCGCTTAACTGCTCCAGTTAACCCTGTTGGGTTCCTCCATCACCCCTCAGCAGTCAGACGTGGCAAAGCATCCGATGCCAGGCCTAAGACTTGTATGCATTGTTGGAACCTGTGTTAGGCTGGTTGCCCATGTGTTGTGATCCCTACAGTGATCCCTGTCTTTCCCTTGGCAGAGCCCGTCCATTGGGAAACAAGACCTGATTGTCAGGTTCCTGAGGGGGACGAAAAGACTAAATCTGCCTCGACCTACCTACCTTCTTGGGACTTGTCTCTGGTGCTCATGGCACTTCAGAGACCACCCTTGAACCTTTGCAGTCAGCGGAGTTAAAAATCCTGTCACTGACTGTCATTGGCTTCCATCAAGAGGGTAGGGGACCTGCAAGCATTTTCGTGCCTGGAATCCCTGGAATGTTGTGATCCCTGCAGTGATCCTTGTCTTTCCCTCGGCAGAGCCTGCCCTGCTGTCTCTGTCAGTGCCGTCCTCCCTAGAACTAGGCTAGGAGCCACCCCAGAGACATTCCATATGTTGCACTGCCCCTTTGGCCAGTCCATATGTGTCACTTCCCATGATACCTCCCTTCGTGCAGGATGTGGCTTCCGCAGTGTTTCTTTTCTGCTAGAAAGAGCACGCTTTCCCATAATTACCAAGATTCTGACATCCTCGTAGAATACTCTGAATTGTCATGAGAGCTTAAACTTGTACCATGTGACCGCCATCTATGAAAATACACACAGCAAAAAACGTTCTTAGATTTAGTAAACAAAAAGTACTACAGTATACCACAAATCACATTCAAATGCAATGAAGAGAGATACAGTAAAAGTGCTTCAGTGACTGCATGGAGTAATGGGATAAATTAGATCTTAATTAAGGAACACGTCTGGACCCCAGGGTTAATTTCACAATCTTCCTCTATGCTTGTAATCAGCAGGTGGACCTGTAACCGAAGCTCCATCAGTGACCCCAATTTCCAAAAAACCTCCTGCTGCTAATCCTATTATTGTAATATCATGTGATAGGGATTTAGCTTTATTCTTTGAGAAAAGCGAGCTCATCGAACACCATCAGGCTGATCTCTTTCACACAATTGCATGGCACAATTAGAAACATTTTAGAGTTAGAGTTTGGAGTAAAGCTGCACTTCAATATCTGTTAGCCTCATGGGTGAAACATAATCTCAGTAATGATTCAACGGCAAAGCTAAATCCAAATCACATTTGGATAAGTTAAACTAACAAGACTTAATGATACACAATAACACACCTTGCGTATGCAAATCTCTCCAGTTGGTTAATTACAAAATGTATTATGAAATCCTCAATTAAACTAAATACATTTACAGTCAACGAGGAAGGTTGTGTCTTTGGGTTAGCAATAAAAATGGCTAACTAACATGTTTCAAAACTTACTCCTTTCCCTTCATCCCCCATTCCCACACAGTAAAAAACATTTTGTTAAATTAATGTAAAAAAAACTGTTAGCTGTGGTTCCCAGCAATTCTCTGAAAAAATACTGTGACAATGTTTCCAGTCTTACAAAATGCCTCTAGGCCTATATTTTACAATTCATAACCATGCATTTCATGTTAATATACCAACTTGAACTACCAAAATCTGCCCTTTTAACTTAAAATGTACCGATAACCACCACAATAGTACAAGTGGCACAACAGAAAGACACAAGATGAATAAGAGTTCATTGTAAGTGGCCTGTCCACTAAATATTGCCAGTATTCATATGGTGCACAGGATCATAGACACATCCAAAAAATAAAACGCCATCAGGGTAACACACACAACACTAAAATAATGCAAAAACTTAAGTTGGGTGACGTACATTGATTTAACCAATTAACAGGTTTTACTGTAACGTCTTACAGTATTTCACTGTTGTATTTTAAATTACAAACATTTTATACAGTGCACTGACACTCACCACTCTTCCATATTCTGAGAGGTTTCTTAGCTCTTGCTTTGCTGGATCCCACAGTGGGCTGAGGAGGAGAGGTTGGAAGGACAGGGGTTATGCTCTCCTCTGGTGCTGTAGTGATGGGTGCAGTTGTGGTGACATCAGGAGTGGTCTTCTCTGGGACCCATAGAAAACTGAACCACTGGATTTGAGAGGAGACACTGACCAGGCTCAGGAGCACCAGACAGGTCAGCGGCAGCACCGGGACCGCCATGCTGCTTGGCCGAGCAGGGTAGAGGAGCGTGCGTTGACCGCTGTTGCAATACAGCCAGAACGTGCTATATCGCTCCTCCCGCACGACTGCTCTCTGTACCCCCTAGGAACCCCCTCAGTACCCCTGTGCACCACGCAGACTTTGGTATTCAGCAGGGCAGCCAAATGTCCGATCCTCTACGCCATCATAATGGGATTGTTGAGCACACACAGAGGGAGAATGCATAGCCTTTGACCCCCACCTCGGCCCCCTCCTTAAACCCCCTCCACCTATTACCACCTCTGACAAATATTCAGCCCATGGCAATGAAGTTTGCTTACAAAAAAATGGAGGATTTCACAACAGTGTGCAGCTATGGAGAGTTTTAAAGCGTGCTAAATGTTTTTATTTATCTAACTAGGAAACACAGGTCACGCTGAATGCAGGGAGCAGCACACTTCCATAAGAAGACATGCTGGATGAATTTTCAGTGGCACTGGGTTTCATATAGTAAAAGTTCACGAAGGTAAACAAAGTAATACAGCAGAGCAGCGGTGCAAGGATGCATTCAATTGATCAAAAGTGACAGTAAAGACTTCCATTTCAAATAAATGCTTTCTATTCATCAAAGTATCCTGGTAAAACTTGTGACACTGCTAGGGTCAGATTTTTTTATGTTTTTCAAAGAAGTCTCTTATGCTCACCAAGCTTATATGTAGTTGATCAGAAATACAGTAAAAAAGTTAGATTGTGAAATCTTATTTCAATTTAAAAGAACTTTCCCATTTGAATATATTCAAAATGTATTTATTCATGTTATCACAGCTGAATTTTCAGCATCATGCTCATGCGTCTTCAGTCTGTCACATGATCCTTCAGAAATCATTCTAATATGCTGATTTTCTGCTCAAGAAACATTCCTTATTATTATTATTATTAAAGGGGTACTTCAGCGCTGGGAAGATGAATGTGTATTTAAACTGGGTCATTTATGTAGTAGAAAGGTGAAATTATTTTTTTTTTGGTGCCTTCTAGACCGAGAAAAGACAGAACATTTATTTTTGTCTCATGTGGATGAAAGACAACAACTCCCAGAATGCACTTGCTTCGCTGCCCTACGAGGCGACTCCCAAAGCCACGGCTACTGGTCGTCGTTTTGATTTTCATAGTAATAAAATAATTTCGTTCAGTTAGAGAATACACACTACAATTAAAAACTGAACGTGTCTTTTCAATAAAGTGTGAGTGAGCGAACGAAAGTCACGACACAAACGCATCAGGAGTCAGATTTCATTGATCACGAGAGCGGAGCAGAACTGAGGTAAGGGCGGCTGTCATTCACGGCGCGTGTCCAGTCTGGTGCGTTTTCAGATCATGCCTGGAAGCTTAACTTTCATAGGAATTCATTGAAAAGTTGAAACACTCACTTTGCTCCGCACCGATCCGTTATGAATGCCCGAGCCGGGCGGCCGTGCGCATTTACATTCTGTGAGTGAGATCCCACCCCCTATGGGCGGGTTGATAACATGCGGAACTAGCTCCTTCTACTGGTTGTAGTCTCTAGCCTCTGGCCAAAAAATCCTCAGATGACACAAAATGATGATATTTGCGTCATCTGAGGATTTTTTCGAGAAATAAAATGCATAATTCTCTCGTCTCAGGGGGACATTAGGGGGGAAAGTACGATAATTCGAATATACTACCATGTTTCTACTGATACAAAGCTTAATGCTAATCGCTGAAGTAACCCTTTAATGTTTAAAACAGATGTGCTGCTTTATATATATATATATATATATATATTTTTTTTTTTTTTTTTTTTAATTGATAAATTTTTTTCAGGATTATTTGATGAATAGAAAGTTCAAAAGAACAGCATTTATTTTAAATAGAAATGGTTTGTAACACTATAGATGTATTTACTAAATAATAATGATTTTTTTTTTTTTTTAAAACCTACTGTGGCCAAACTTTTGAACGGTACTTTCTATTAAAACTTTAGCCTGGAGTTATCAGACAATTCTCAGAAGGGCAGTCATATTCTGGAAGGCCTCTATGTTTAGAAACATGGGAAAACAAGGAGTTTGTACTTTGCAAGCAGAGGGAAAAATCAGGGCATGGAAATATTGAGCCAAATTCATCAGCCAAGTCTCCACAGCTCAGTGATCACAGCACATCAATACAGTGACAAAGAGAGTCTGTTCTGATCCATACAGTGTGCTTGAGATTGTTGCAGATTGTTAGGGCTACAATAGGGTTGTTGGGAGAAAGGTTTCATCTTCAAGTAGACCTGAATAGCCAATGGGGACACTGCCACTAAAATATCTGTTCTGTTAACATTCATCTGACAAAATAGAAATACAATAAAGGCCTGTTCACACCCATGACCAATAACTATAACGATAAAGATATAATGCTAAAGTCCACACCATAGCTAACGGTTACGGCACAAAGAAATTATATAGTTGGAGTCACTTTCAGAATTTTTTTTCCCAGCTGAGCTGATGAACATTATTAGACATTATTCCATTACAGATTTGCACAGAACTCTTGCACTACTTTCTAAATGTCGATAAAAAAAAACGATTGCAAAATTTACTGATGTTATATTTTTTCCTCTCGCGATAATTAATTTCAAAAATCATGGCAACGGATGTTAGTACGTTTGAGTATATCGCAGCCACCTGTCATGGTTCTGTTTGTGTTTTGGACTTTCAGATTGTATTTTGATTCATTCCTGTGTTCCTTTGTTCACTTGCATCCTGACCTTCGGTCTTTGTCTAGTCACTGTTATGTTAGGTTGTGTTTCCCTGGCCGCCTGTCTGTTCCCATGTGACATTATTAAATGCCTTTCTGTTTCTTCAATTTGTTCCTGGTTCCCGACACACCACCGCACTAGCGATTATTTTTATACGAAGGAGATGTAGGCTTGTTATCCAAACATTAATGACAAGGAATACTTGAGAGCAGTCACGTTTTATGTGTTTCTAGGAGGTTATAGTACGCAATTCTCCCTCATATCTGCTTCGAGGTCTTGATAAATTGTGGCATTTCCTTGTTATTTAGAATCAATAATTCCCGTAATTCTTTTGTCTTTTATAAGTTTAATAAGAACTCTGTCTCGTCTTCCTGTAAAAAAAACTGCTTCCTTTGCGGTTTTGCTAAATATTCCTTTTTCAAAATGCCTGAAAAACCACCTCATGCGAGCGTAAAAAACGATATATGGGAGTTCCATTGGGCATAGCCATTTTCTAGTCGAAATTTCAATTTGCGCAATTTGAAGGATAATGGAAACGCAGCTACTGACAGCCAATCAACAAAAACAACTGCAGCACGGGCTTAGAATAAACAGAACACTCTCGTCCGCTGGTATAGAAGCTAATATATCATTATAGTTATCTTTATAGTTATTGTTCTCAGTGTGAAAGGGCCTTAAGACTTTAATATGTTTAAAAAAATTTAAAACTCTTTATTTCTACAGTAAATCAATAAAGAGTGGACAACTCTGAGCTGAACAAATGAACCTGTCTGATTTTATTGACAGTTACTTGCCTTAAATGCCCTTCAACCTTTAAATCCGCTAAATATATCCTGCTTCATTTACCAATCTGATGTGCCTATACATTCCTGTTCATCCCAGTAATGCATCCTGCTGTGTGTCAAATCCTGACTCTGGGTGCTTGAAAGTGCAACACTTAACATAGCCTGGTTTTGGCGAGGGTCAACTTGCCATAGCGTCTCATATGAACATGAAGGAACTCAAACTGTTAGCCTTTATTTGAGACCCAAAGGTTAAGCAGGAGAGATGATGTTCCCATCCAACCAACCACACTATTCCCTTTCCTGTACCCCAGTAACATTCAGTAATTGGTTTATTGTCAAAAGCCATCAGCTGTGCAATACTGTGGATTTCTTGTCTATAGAAAAGTCTCAATTAGCAGCCGTGGCCTCCGCTCAAGGGCATTATGGCTAATGGAGCAATTAGACAGTACTGTCCTCTAAATGCCAGAGCCTGAATTAAGAGCTATACACAAATTAAGTCCTAGACACCTTATTTGCATCACATTTCTCTTACTGAAAAAGCCAGTATTTATACAGAGACATTTTATTCTAATAGCCAATTACTGCATAATTCGACCTCTTGAAGCACATATTGTGGTACTTAGGTACTGTGCCTTTTAATTATAAAAAACTTTTTTGAGAATTCAATAACTACTGATTATAGAATCACATATTTTAAACCTTTTGTGGTAACACTTTACTATATGGGCGCTCAAATATCCATAAATTCATGCTCAACTAATGCACTGATAATCACATGTTAACGTATGACTCATGAAGATCTAAACTAGTAATTAATGATTACTGCATCAGCAAATAATAAAGAGTCTATATGATTAATAGATTAAGTAATATATGAATTGTTATTAATTAAATGTTTTATCATATATTAACTAATAGACCCTTTTCACAGACTGTGATGATTCCTTTTAACAGTCATCGTAACTTCTGCAAAGTTTTTTGTATTTTAATTTCTTTTTTAAATGCATGTACATTTATAACACTACTTTGTATCATATTACTTTTGCATCAAATTACAAAAAACAAGTTACTGCTGCTGTGTGGGTGTTTCTAATACAGCATCTATGGGAGTGATGGTAAAAATTAACATCTTTCTTTTCACTGCCGTTATCAATCTCACTCATTTTTCCCCCTCTTTTTGAAAGTTGTGAAATCACTATTGTGGAGTTTTTCTTTTGCTATTTGAGCACATGGGGACACAAAAAAATATTTAATGTATAGGTCTACTCTCATTCACCGCTATAAAAGTTAATCCAACTATGATGACTTCCGCTCTGAGAAACCCAGAATGTGAAAAGGGTCTATAGTGTAAATTAATGTGTCAATTACCACAATGGGTAGAAGCCATGTATTTCAACTTCCAGTTCCAGTAATCATTAGACTTCATCAGACTTTACTTGTTGAGGCACATGACTATTGACTAATTAAGTAAAATGTAATTTTGGTTTTGCCATCCACACTAAGCAATGGATTTAAATTTTCAGCCCATACTGCATTGGATTGGGCGCGGCGCGACTCCAAACTCTTGCGCTACTTCTGTTACGATGGACAAACAGACTTGCCATGGTCTGTCCTGTCCAGTGTTGACAGCTGTTCTGGCATGGCGCGATAATGATCTCGTCCAGTTTAAACCCAGTGTAACAGCCCTTACGAAAAATATATAACCATGGTTTTATGATAGCAAAGTGTAGTAGTGTATAGTAAAGTGTAGTAACCATGTTTTTTTGGCTAATTGATTATCATTTATATAATCAAATTTACCACAAATACCATGGTTAAACTATGGTTAGAGTAGCAAAACCACGGTTAATTTGTGGTTACCATGGTTTAACTACAATAACCATGTTTTTTTGGTTTTATTTAATGATTATATAATGATACATTTGCAAATAATTATCTAATGATGAATTAAAGCCAACAACTGGAAGTTGAAGTGCATATTGACCAATTGTAGTAATTAACACATTAATTTACACTATTAGTTTATATGTTATTAAGGAATTAATACATGATGGCATTTAATTAATATATATTCATATATATTACTTAATCTATTAATCATACAGAATATTTATAGTTGCTGATATAGTTTATTTATAGTTTATTTAGTTGCTGATGAAGTAATCAAATAATGGTTTATTTGTTCATGAGTCATTAACACATTATTATCTGTGCATTAGTTAAGCATGAATTAATGCATATTAGTGCACCCATATTGTGAGTGTTACTGGTTCTGTAAATGGAATGGAACGAACTGTTTAAATCAGTGGTTCTCAAAGTGTGGTACGAGACGAGTACCACTAGTGGTACTCAGGCTGCCTCTAGTGGTACGCATGAGGAATCACTAAATACCTTAATGTCAAAACACAATACATTTTAATTTAATCTTTGTTTGAGTAAAGTTTTTTTTTTTTTACATTTAAGTACAGTACAGTTTTAATTTACCTCTACAAAACACATTTTAATTTAATCATTATTTCATCATTTTATTTACCTGTATGTAAGCACAGTGCAGTGTTAATGTACAAACTGTATTTATAATGTTAAATTGGCTGACAACAATAATATTCTTATTAGGAATAAACTGCCTCATTTTTGAATTGTGCAGAGCTGTAGCTGAATAGTTAGGCCGACTATGCTACTGTATTTTAATGTTGGTCATTATGGTGGTACTTAATGCCAAATATTTTCTGAGGTGGTACTTGGTATAAAAAGTTTGAGAACCACTGGTTTAAATAATCAAACTGACTAGCATGTGTCAGAAACCTTGAAATATCACAAACAGTGATCATCCAGCTCTCCCTAGTGGTGAATTACAGAAAATCACCACTAGTGGAAGATCTACTCACTCAAACAGACTCCCTGAAACCACACAAAATGTGTCAGGAAATCCCACAAACATGCATAGCCTACTGCAAATCCTATGAAGACATATAAACAAAGCGATTAGCCAACATGCTAAAGATGCGTCACTCATTTTAAATGAAAACACATTTCGATGTAGAAACACATATGAGTTTGAACCCTGCACTGGATCAAGTATCAGTGTGGTGGTCCGTCGTGATTGGTTGTAAGTGCATTCGAGGGTCTGAGTGTACTGAGGGATTAGCATCAGAGCTAGTGAGAGAACAAGAGCTGACAGTAGTTGGGCTTCAGTAATCAATTAGCAAAATGAAGGAGGCTTTGTGGGTGAACAAAAACAGTGCTTAGCCACATTAAATCAAAATCACACTCCAGAGGCTTTTCAGTAAAATCTGCACTCGTCTGTTTTTTTGGTGACTCTGTGTGTTACTTAAGGGCAGTAGCATACTTGATGTCAGACAGTATTTTGTGGCCTGTTGTCTGATTAGTAATTTACATCACCATCTCCAAATGTTTAGGAGCAGAAACCCCACCGTTATAACCCAGGGAAACAATCAGTGGGTTTGTGAGGTACTGAATTAGGTATTGAAAGGGAGATTGTTGTTTTGCAAGGCATCTATATAAATCTGGCTAAATTATAGTAAATACTGTGTACTGTACAGTGAACCAAAAAAGTATTTAAACCCTTTTGGACACTTAAATCACTCCAAATGTCTGAATGCCATTGCATAGATAACAAAATACCAAGTGACAACGGTAAAGAAATGATGCTAGAGCTTTTCTCACAACAACCTTCACTTTTATGAGCCTTGATTTGCAATGACTTTTAAGCAACTGGTTTCAAGGTGGTTTAAATTTTTAGTGAATATTTGAAGTCATTTCAAATGTGTCCAAGCTCTTTTAGGGGCTACTATACATATACTATACACAAATATATATTTAAAAAAAAGAACAGGCAAATTCAAGCATGAACTGAATCGGAAATAAGTAGGCAATGATCCACCCACCTACAGTTACAGTATATTCCTCCTAGCCAGTGTAAGCACTGCCCTTTACTTTGAACTTATTAAAGAGAAATTATTAAATAATCATATATAAAGTGCCACGAGATGAACCCTTTACCAGGTACACAGGTGTTTGTGCACTGTTAAAATGGTCACCTCCACACTAAAGTGAGATCCTGCCAAATATTTTGGTAGTCAAGTTATCTAGCAGCAATATGTATTTTTCAATGTTTTCTTTGGTACCATGACATAAGGCAGTGCGTGACATCACAGAAAGTCCATTTTTTGAACCAATCAGATTGAGCTTCTGGGTGGGAGGGAGGAACCGTGTCCGAGCAGACAGTGGCCTAGTGTTCTTCACACTGACTCAGGTCATTATAACCTCCTCACACACCTATAAGAGTAGAAAGAAGCTCAAACTCAATGCTGCTTCTGTGTAACGTGTTTTCTTTATGGCAACAGTCCCCACCCGCTTTTTTTTCTTGTTGTAGATATGCAAGTAAGCACAGCTTTCTGCAGCTTTTTGAGAGCAGGAAATGTTTGGTTTTACAGTGACCAATCCATTCCTCTTACATTTAACTGCATGTATAACTTTCCTTATTAAACCGTGAAACATTTCAAATAACACTGAACCACTATGAAACGGATTTGCCATACATGGATGGTGTGGCATCAGAAAGTTCCACCTTTTACTCCATTATTCAAATATGAACAGGAGTTCAGCAGAAATATGGCAACAGTATGACACCCAATACATTATATCTCCCTCTTATGAGTACCAGAGAAGTCTGCAGGTATTGTTGGGAGTTGACCATGCTCATTGTAATGCAGAGTTCCCAAAGGTCAGTGATAGACTCCTGGGCAGAGAATGATAGGAATGTCCAAGCCCCCAAGTTCTGTCCAACCTAAATCATTCAATCACCCACCTGGAGGTCACAGTTGACTGACAATTGTGGAGGAGGCTCCCCAAAGTAATTTCAAAACTGCATGGAGAAGGAGTAAGGCAAAGAGAAAAGGCAGCCCTCAAAAGGTTATTTGGGGGTGATCACTGATTTAAAATATATTAAATAAATAAACAATTCATATTAAAAGAGCATAATCTCTTGATGTATAATTTGGTTTATTTTTCGTATTCATTCATTCTTTCTTTCATCTTGAAAGTACTTTTATGTGATGCTTCATGTTGAAATGAATTCTGGGAAATGGGGTTTGTGATCGAATCAACCGAGAGAGATGTTAACAACAGGTTGATAATATCAAAATGCCAAGTTAACATTAGAGTTTGTTTAAATGCTTTTAAATGTACCTGACTTTGCTTCTTTGTGTATGTTCACTGTGAGAGTAAAGAGAAAAAAAAGGGGGGGGGGGGGGCAAATTAATCAACCGATTGGACATCATAGGAGCAGATTATTGACTTTATTAGCCCAGAGAAACATACTTGTGGGTGCTGTGGTGTAGTGGTTAAGGCTGCTCACTGGAGGGTTAACTTATTCTCAAAATTATTCTCAAAAAGCGCTTAACTTAAAGGGATTGTACTCCCAAAAAAATGAAAATTCTGTCATTATTTACTCACCCTCAAGTTGTTGCAAACCTGTATGAGTTTCTTTGTTCTGCTGAACACAAAAGATGATATTTTGAAGAATGTTTGTAACAAAGCAGGAAGAGCAACCATTGACTACCATAGTATTTTTCCCTACTATGGTAGTCAATGGTTGCTCTATCTGCTTGGTTACAAACATTCTTCAAAATATCTTCTTTTGTGTTCAGCAGAACAAAGAAACTCATACAGTTTTGGAACAACTTAAGGGTGAGTAAATTATGAAAGAATTTTCATTTTTGGGTGAACTATCCCTTTAAGGCTACTCCAGACAGACTAATAGATCATTTGATTATTTGTTTTTGTTTTTTATAGTAAAGATTCTAATTCATCTAATAATCTTTGCCACAATGATATTAATTAAATAATATAATTAATAATATACACAAACACACATACACTGATGAGCCAAAGCAGTCACAGGCGAAGCGATATCGTCAATCATCTCCTAAGTCCACATATCATATTCAACAAAGGCAATCCCATCTGGCCTGATCCAACAGAAGGACTACTGTGGAACAAGTCACACAAAATGTGAATGATGATTATGAGAGGGCTGTGTCATAACACACAGTCCATCGCACTCTGCTGCGTATGGGGCTGCATAGCTGCAGACCAATCAGAGTGCCCATGATGACCCCATCCACCGTAGAAAGTGCCCACAATGGGCACGCGAGAGTCAGAACTGGACCTTTGAGCAGTTGAAGAAGGTCGCCTGGTCCGATGAGTCACATTTTTTTATTATGACATCATGTGGGCAGCCGTGTAAATGTGCGCTGTTTACCTGGGAAAGTGATGGCACCAGGATGCACTGTGGGACAACGGCAAGCCAGTGGAGGGAGTGTGATGCTCTAGGCAATGATCTGCTGGGAAACCCTGGGTCCGGCCATTCATGTGGATGTAAATTTGACACGTGCCACCAACAAAACATTTTTGCAGAATACAATGGTGTTCCCTGGTGGAAGTTGCCTCTTTCAACAGGATAATGCACTCTGCCACACTGCACACATTGTTCAGGAATGGTCTGAGGAACATGATGAAAAGTTCAAGGTGTTGCCCTGTCCTCCAAATTCCTCAGAACTCAATCCAATAGAACATCCGTGGGATGTGCTTGACCAAGAAGTTTGATCCACGGCGTAGGGCTGTACGATTAATTGAAAAATAATCGAAACCGAAATTCAGAACCTCTAACCGACGTATTTTTCCCATGTCGGTTATTTCGGTTTTAGTCACATGACTCCGCCCCGTCAGTCACATCAAGTGCAGTTTGCAGGCACACAGAGAGATGCAGGAGCAGTTATCTGTGTTTATAAATGCCCAGAATCACTATAGTAAAAGCATGTTTTACACAGTTTATACAGGGAAGTTAATTGCCGTTCTTCTTATAGCCTACGTGCTGCCACACACACACACACACACACACACACACAGACGGCGCGCGCTTTCACTTTCGTCCTCATAAAGTTTGTCAAGTAAATGCGTTTAAAGCTTGCCAGTTTGAACATTTAAAGCGATTGTGCACTATTCAAAAACAACAATACGAAAAACTTCCAAGCCGTGTTGCGTCTGACAACGCGCGCACCCTGACCTCTTTCACCTGCGTCCTCACAAAGCTTTGTCATTTGTATGTGTTTTAAGGCCTGCCAGTTTGAACATTAAAGCGATTTTAGACCATCAGATGTGTATTATGTTGAACTAATGCCTGATGTGACAAACAAACACTCAGACAGAAGCTTGCACATCACGTGAAGATCGCGTGCAGAGACGCAGTGTCAACGCTGTCCTTTGACTAAAGTAAAGTCACTAAAGTAGCTTAGAAACTCAACCGTTATAGGCATATATTTTAATACCTTTGAAGGAAGTACAAACCACAGCTTCATAATGAATAGAAACAGTATGAGTAATTAACACACACAATTACTCTCATTAATGCATTCAAATAAATGTAATGTAGGCCTACTGTGTTAATTTATCTGTATCTGAAATCTGCCTAATAGACAATAACTGCTGAAAGTGAACCGTTTCCTTCAAGTATTTTAAAATCACAAAGAAATGCATTTTTTCATTAGAAAAAAAAATTCAGCCTTTAATAGTAGAACATATTTACAGTACAAACCTTATCAGGAACTTACTCAAAAACCTTATGAGGGCAAAAAAATGGAAAGCAAAAAAAGAAGAAAAATAATCGTTCATTAATCGTAATCGAGGTAAAATGTTCAATTAATCGAGGTTTTTCATTTTGGTCAAATCATTACAGCCCTACCATAGCGGCTCCACCTAGCAACCTGTAGAACTTGAAGGATCTGCTGCAAATGTCTTAATGCCAGATACCACAGCACACCTTCAGTGATCTCGTAGAGTCCATGCATTGGCGGGTTGGCGCTGTTTTGGCAGCACACAGAGGACCAACGGAAAATAAGGAAGATGTTTTGGCTCATCTGTATATGTGTGTATGTATATAGATAGTGAGTCCACTCCTCATTATGACTTCATATAAAAACACACTTGCAAACTTGCACTATTTTTAGACTCATTATTTTTAGATAAAGAAGAATCCTTTATTTATTTATTTATTTATTTGGTGATAGCGACTCCACTCCCCATTGTAATTTCCCATACACAATTGCAAACTCAGACTAACCCGCATACCTTTATTTCCAGGATTATTATAGAGTGTGCTGTCACTGACTGTCTGTAGAAATTAGGTAATTATGTACATCAGCACACCGTAGACAAGCCCTAGACCAGCACACTGTAGAGAAGGAAAAAAACAACAGTGGACAACGTCTATCCATTCAGGGAGGCCATTCTCAAACTCATTCTGACCCTTACCCAGACTTCCCTGAGAAAGATGAGTTTGATGGGGTGGGGGGTGGCAGGGGTGAAGTGTTTTTTCCATGCTGTGTATTTTCCGATGTGTGTAATATATCACTGTATGGGCTAAATGGATGTATTGTATATCAGCAAAACTGCAGAGCGGAACTTCCTTGCAAATTGATGATGTCACTTTTAGGGTCAATGTGCTTTTTCAGCATATTACAGTTAATCTGACTCGTTTGAAGGAAACAAAGGAAAGATGCAGCTAACTCTTCTAACTGTCTACTGTAGTGTTGTGGCCAGAAAGATCAATGAACAGGGCCATTTAAACTCAACAGATCAACAGTATGACATGAATAAGCCACAGCCATGAACATATTGGTGGCAAACGGTAGGTAAACAATAATACAAGAATTATATTTTATATTTAATCTAATCACTTATATTTATTTATATTTAATCTCTAATCACTTGACTAAAAATTACACATTCTACACGACAGCTTTGCTATATTTAGAGGACTTCCCAGGCAGGTGTTATCACAGCAACAAAGATATTAGGCTATTGTGAGTGTTTGATTCATGCTGAATGCTGGTTTTCGGGGGGTTCCTTCCTCTCAATGTGAATAATTCAGAAATACAGTGATGACCATGCGAAAATATGATGTCATAAATTATTCCAACAAATCCAAAACAAGCCACTGTAAAAACATACAAATTGCCATCTTTACACAACTTACTACATCAGGTTTAGGACAAAGCCATGTATAACATGAACAGTGCAGAAATGAACCAAACTGCAGCAGCAACACCAGCCTTCACTTCAACAAGGCATGAAATTTAAGTCACGCCGAAAAGAAAAGTGGCAATAACCGTGTCTGATCTCTCCTCAGACAGCTTCACTTCTGGAGCTGAACTTAAAACACAACATTTAAAAAAGCCTCTCTTTTATTGGCTAAAATTCCACAAATATAGAATATGAAACTCAATTCACATTCAAGAACTCTCTGTGCATCCATGCAGCCTAGCACGGATAAGAGCAGCGAGGGCAGCAATAACCCCCCTTAGGGTAAACAGAACAGAACCAACATAATGTATTGGAGATATAATTAATGTTGATATTTATTGTACAAAATAATTCGGGTATTTAGTCTGATTCAAGGGGAATCAGAATACCAAATCCTGACTGGACGAGAGGAGGAGCTGGGGATGGAGGAGGGTAAATGAGCTCTGGAGAAACACGATAGCTGCTGATAGTACTGTAGGCAGGCCCGTCGCAAGGGGGGTGCGAGGCCCTGTGCGAACGTGATGTGCGAGGCCCAGGGGTATATTAACGGGGGTATATATACTGTTGCTATAGTGACTAATTATTTGTTGTTTATGTGGATATTTAAGGGGGAAAATAAAATAAATTCAGTTTAACAGCATTAGGTTCAAGAAGTTAAACTGTAGGCTACCTGAACTGCACAGTGCGCACATTTTGACGCTTAAATTATGTTGTAAATTATGAATTGGTCACACATGTTTGCATTTGAATGAGTTTGGACTGCTTTCTCTCACTTAATCATCTGAAGCGATTTCTCACTCAGTAAAATAAACAGACAGTATTGAGAGAACAACCAGTGCTGTTTTTCAGTTGTTTTCCTCTGTGAACATGCGCTAAATGGATGTCAGACAATTGCTTTTTGCAGTTTTCACATTTAAAAACGTTTAAAACGTCTAGCGATATAGCAGCCTATAGGCTTTACTCGTTCTGCTGCACTGATGCTCCGAAAGGTGCGTAATAGTTAGGCTATATGGTTATTTAACTTTACGTGTTAAATAAAAAACCTTTTGTGCGTACCGTCAGATGAAATGCAGGCATCCTGCTTTCTCCGTCCATGCAATACATGCACATCCTTCAATGAGCGCGCATTTCTAGTGTAGCCTATTTACTTGAACTTCTTAGGTAGCGAAATATCTATGGTTTAACCCATTTCAGAGGCAGCCAAAATCAAATTTGAATGGATTGATTAAAGCTTTCTAACTTGAGGTGCGACGCCCGCTGACTGACATGTATGCGCATGAATCACTGTCACACGCAGTCTCACGCAAAGAGAAATATTGTAGTTACTGCATAGTCTAATACATTTTTAACAAGCAGAATAATACAGCATCATGATACACATTTTTAGCTGTGTCTTTTTAACTATTATAGTATTTCGAAGGACAAAAACATAAACTTTAAGTGTTGGCTTTTACATCAAGTCAGCGGTCACTTTACTTTGCGAGGCCCTGGTAAGGCGCGAGGCCCTGTGCGGTCGCACACTTGGCACAGTCCTTGCGACGGTACTGACTGTAGGAGCTTATATGTATGCTGTGATAGACATCGTATTCCTATAGGTAGACGCACGTGGTCAGCTGATACGAGCTTGAATAACGTGACCTGCCAGAACTAATTTTAACCCTTACCTTCATTATAAGGTGAATGGGAGAGATCAGCCCAATATTACAAGCTTAATATGACAAGTTTTTGAACCAATTAATAACTAAATAGGTTTCGAGTAGAGTGTGTATTAAAGGCTCCCAGAAAATGACCCACCCCCTTTATCTTGGTAACTGTACACTTTTATTGTCATGTGACTATGTATTTTGGAACCACCCATCATTTCTGCCAGACATGATGGGAGGAGCGGAAGGTGCCCATCTGCTTTAAAAACTTTGGCTTGTCAAAGTAACGTTTTAACATAACTGTAATGGCTGTTGCATCAAAGCAAATTTGTCCAGGTCTAAAATATTTATGATCCATATTGGTGATTTAGCAATGTATAAAACCATGCAAATCCTTTAGCTAAATATTAGCCTATGTTGGGCTATGAGGCAAAGTGAGCCAAATGCTATGGGGTAAATTGAGCCAGCGTTTAAACTTACCCCACCATAAGACACTGTAGTTGAATTAAATCGCTGAAGTATAAACTGGAATAATTTCAATGTAATGCTACACAACTGGTTTAGTTTATCATTTTCTATTTATTTGATAGGACGTTGTACAAGTACACCAAATCCTTCTCTGATAAGAACCAGAAGATGCTTAATCATATATATCTTTAGACCTGCAGTCCCTATATGGCCTAACATGTTCAATATTGCAACTACAACTACATGCCAAGAACCCTTTGACTAAAATGTTTATTAGTTTCAATGACATTTTTTCATGCATTCTAATTTAGTTTTTATTTTATTACATTTTTATTTAATTTTACTCAACAAACTCTGTTTAGGCTGTTTTTGGGAAGGCAACTTTGGTGTTCGACATAGTTTCAGAAATGCAAACAATTAAAGATATTGAAATTTCAATTAATTTGGTTGGTTTTATGTTGTTTAAGTTAGCTTTAGAAAATAAATATGACTATTTGTTAAAGCAAATTTGATTATTGAGGTGTTTTTAAAAGAGGTAAATTATCTTTTCAATTTCACATGGGTTTGATTTAGATTCAATTAGATGGTCCGTTTACAACCAGATGGTGCAACTTACCCACTGACTCGGATCAACTTACCCCTAACCTGGGTTAAATTGAGCCACATGAACAGCCATATCTGTTGGACTTTAACTACACGAACCCCTGACAGAAGAAATATGATCAAACAATGAGCAATAACATTAACAGGACTAATAAAGGCTGTTCAAAAATGGTATTTATCATTGTGATTTCATGATACTTAATGCAATAACTAAAATTAACATGTAAAACCATATTATAAAATGCTGACGAAGGTTTAGACATTTATTACTTAAAATTACTAAGGATTTTAAAAGTGCTAACAGTTAAAAGAGATAAAAAGTCAGATGAGTCTCTTCAGGTCAGTGGAGAGCATCTAAAGTTACATGGCTGTTTGGATGATTGCCTTTTGAAGACAGTGAGCTCATTAACTAACCTGCACAGAGAGGATATGAAGGATTTACTTTATTCTGACAGTTTATCCCTCAATTTTTGGCCACTCCAGACGTCTGAGCACATAATTGTGTTGAAAAATGTAGGCTGTGATACTGTTCCAAGCTTTGGACGGCGATGGAAGCATAATGCAACAAAATCTCAATAAAAGAGAGGTCACCTGCCTTCTCTGAACAGCTCTATAGGTGCTGTCAGAAACTGACATGAGACAATGTTTACCTATGCATTTACCTGTGCATGTCAGTTTCCACAGACGGCCACATCAAACCTGATGACAAGCAGAAACACGCGTTGTTCTCTATACGAAGGATGCTGTTAAATGGTTGGTGGGGCACTGGACCTATACGCAGAGACGGATCATGATGTGGTCGTAACAGACCTGTCTAAAGGCTCCCAGATGCTCCAATTTTTTTGCATAAGGTGTAGGGAGAAGTGGTGCGGTGCCCCAATTTCTCATTTGGTATGTGTTTAGCGGCGCTTCGCTCCAATTCCTCGGGGGTCTAGTGCCCTGTGCACGTGCCTGGTAGGCCCATGCGTTAATCCGTCCCTTCAGATGTTCTCTAAACTCGGCAAGTGCTTCCTTAAGACTGACATAAAGTTTCTTTTAAATTGAATATGTACAGTAAAAAATGGTGTAATCACAATGTCTAGGCCAGGAGAACAGAGCGTTATAACAGCTCACAGTTCCTTTCAGTGGATCTATTGGTTCACTCTTGTTGGGTTAAGGGAAAATAAATGCCTCATTATACAAAAAATAAAATAACAGAAGCATTTGCTTTATAATATAAATGCAATACTGGACAAATACCTGAAATAGACATCTACCGAGATTTCAAATGTCTAGGAGTTCAATAAAGTTATTCATCTGGCAGGATTTTAAGATCTGATTAGAATTTTGCCAAATGACCATAGGTGATCATAAGATCTACAACTGATGTAGCATCTCTTTCTCTCTCACACTGGCCAAAATGTCCTCACTTTACTCTCTTTGTCCTCTCTCCAATGGTCTAAAACTCAAACGGGTCCTCACAAAGATAGTTGTAGACACACATATTCTTTAAAGCTTTACCATGGCTGGTTTCACTTGATTCTCCTAAGTAAAATAAATCAATCATATCAAGTATGCATGGTGACATCTGTCATCATCTTACCTACAACTCAGTCATGTTTTTTACAGCACATAAAGGCCTACAGCCAAGTGTCATATTTGTATTTTTTTTTTGTGTGTGTGTAAAATCTACCACAATCTGACACTAATTGCCCATTAATACACTGTAAAACTTTACATATAAAGTACCTATACTTCAAATAAATTATTTTATATGACTAAATCAACCAAAATACAAAATCAATTAGTTATGTTAAGAGTCACATCAGGTAGAAATAGTTTAGTATAACTGTACTGTTTATGCTTTTTACAGACTTATGCAAAATTCAGAAAAAGTGCAACTCTGTGACTTACATGATGTCATAACAGTACTAAATGTGCACTTAAAATAGTTTTTAGATTTTTATAAGCATTCACCTACCTTCCATCATTTGCGCAGATGAGAGGTAACTCAAGGCGAGATGCGCACCAACGAGCCACGACAGGAGGCTGATGAACGAATGCAGGGATGTTAAACGCAAATACAGTACACATCCACATCTGTTTGCATGATGAATATTCTGTTCATCCCATCAACTTACCGAAGTTTCATTTTCTTCAGAAGTATAAGCATAAGATTAACGCAAAAACGTGGATATCAACACTTCCAGAGTGTTGTCACACACACACTCTCTCTCTCCTCTCTCACTTCTCTCCTACTGACTGACTCTCCAGTCTCTCACTTCAGACTGGCTGAACAAAGACTGCCTCAGTCTCCGCACTATACAGCGCTACGAAGTGCTGAAATCCGACCCCGAAAATTCTCTGAGAAGCGACGGTCTCCACTCTTTCAAATCCGTTTTAGTGCAGTGACCCCATAAACAGTTCGGCTGTCCAATCCCTTAACAAATATGTTTTTTTAATCATCCTTGGCTGTTAGAACACGCACCGCTGTTGTTCATGAGTTTTCTCATGTTGCACCACTGAGGGGAAAATATGAAATGCGTTTTTCTTATGCCAGACGCAGTTTATTTACGAATTTATTCTCGACGAAATGCTCAAATAGAAAATACCTACAACTACTCTTTAGGGAAACAAAACATGCATTTTGTTACAATATTGTAACGTTAAAGCTGTTCAATATCTACGCCAAACTAGTAGGCCAAACCGGAAATAAAGTTTTTTAGGCCTTTATGCTGATAATAGGTTGCTACTGTTGCCTGATTAGTCGAGGTGAAATGTCAATTCCTTGGTAGTTGTAATAGGCTATATTTACACAACCGTTCAAAAGTTTGGAATAGATAGGTCAAAATTTTATTTCTAAATAAAAGTTTAAGCTATTTGATACAATAAAAACTATATAGTTCAAAATTATTGTTTTGGCAAACTCCAGTCTTCAGTGTCACCTTCAGAAATCACTCTAATATGCTGCTTTTGTGCTCAAAAAACATTATTATCAATGATGAAAACAGTTGTGATGCTTTAGGCCTATATTTTGGTCTAAACTGTGATATGTAGCCTACTAAGTTTTAAATAACATTTAGGTTCAAAATAACATTTATTTGAAATAGAAATCTTTTGTAACATTATAAATAGGCCTATTTACTGTCCATTTTGACCAGTTTAATGCATCGTCCTTGCTGAATAAAAATATAAATTTCTTTCTAAAATATTTTTTTTTTTAACAGTAGTGTATGTTTACATGGACAACAGACCTTATTGCATTTGGCCTACTTGCATTACATTTAAGATATATACTTTTTTCAATTCATGCATTCCCTGAAAATCGAACAATGACCTTTGGAGTTGTATTTATAAATAAAACTGCTATTCCAAAAACCCATTGGAAATTCCCTGGCTTGAAAATGCTAATTCACTTCCGGGTTTAAGGACTGCATTCTAATCAGCGATTTCTTATAATTGGTATATTTGTGATCGAATTTAGATTTTTTTTTCTTTTTTTGTATTCATCTTCCACACTTCCAGATTTACATATGTTTGAGTTATAGCTAGTTAATGTTTACCATTAACATGCAAGAACAAATATCTGTTGATTTAACAAACAAAGGCTCTTTCCACCATTTTTACGTTAAACAGTTTCCTCTTTATTCCCTGTTGCTTTTAAAACAAGAGTAGACGCTTAGGGAATGTACCATACTGAGCGAACTCCTGAGAGACCTACTTAAAAAACTGAAGATAACGTCCATGAAGGGCCACCCGGAAAGCTTTTTTGACTTTCACCAGGGGGCTTTTAAACCCCATACTGTCCCCTCAGAGACTTGCAGAGTTGCCTCGAGGCACTCATACCTCTCTCTGAAACAATTCAGCAAATCAGGGGCACAGATCCTGTGTCAGACAAAACATCTTTAGAAGTCTTTGGTCCTGAACAAAAGATCCTACTCCACGAGAGACCTTCCTATTCTTCACCAGCACACTCTCCCTGTTATCATCAGAAGAGTCCTCACCGAGGTCCAGTTAGGCTCTCATATTTCAGCCCACAAAACTCTACATGATAAAGCGTTTTGTTAAGGTGATAAATTAATGGGTGATTCTTGTCAACAACCTGCAATTAGCCAATCTTGAAATGATAATGGTTTTGTGGGAAAGCCTTTGAAATCCCGGAGAATGCAGATGACCTGACATTGGAGCTCCTAATTGGAGCACTAACTCATGCTCAGGGAATGAGCAATTCCTGTTAGCATTTTTCTTGATTTTCTAGATTTCTTGAATCATGATTTTATGATTGTGAAGCTGGATGATTTTCCAATCCTATAATAAATGCAGTATTTTGCATTTAGACACAAATTATATGGACATAGTAAAAAAAACATTTCAAAGTATGTTTTACAAGAAAGTATATTTCAGTCTTTGTACATCCAACGTTCATGTCAAATTCAATGTGTTACTTGCCATTCTGTAGTGAAATTTTGAAAATTAGAAAATTTTTACACCAATGTTTTTTTTCTTCAGTGTGCAACATTGTCTTTCAAAGAACTTGAATATACATTAATATAACCAATTATTTATTATAATTCTATAGTTATTAATAATATTAATTTCAACACTCTAAATTTGGCTGGGTTAAAATGTGTTACTTTAACCTAGTATGTGTTCTGTACAATATTTTCCCAGTGCTGGGTTTCCAATTGGGTTGTTTTTAAACCAGCCATTTTGAGAGTTTATTGAAATAATGAATATGCGTTGGGATCTTAAATGTATAATGCATCTAGGGCCAGTTGTTCAAAACATTTAATCTGGATCAAAATGATCTGGATCTGAAAATCCCATGTTTTGCTATCCAGGATCAGGATTTTGCTATCTTACTTTTGTGCCAGTTTTTCAAAGCAAAATTGGATTGGATCACCCTGATCCAGATGCACACATAACTTTCACATAACTTTTCTCACACATCATTTTCAGATTTCCAAATCTGGATTACTAGTGCTCTGGAGCCCCTAAAGGGACATGGTGATGGAAAAAATATGAGTTGGGGAAAAAAAAAAATTCAAATGCTTTTGCGTTCTCTCAGAAAAGTTTTGCGTAGCGTTCACCCGAGAGACATTGCGTTCGCTCGCGAAGAACTTTTGACTGGTTCATCTCTTATAATTGATAAGAAGTAAAAAGTCTTATAAGTGATAAAAAACACTATACATTTTATATAATATTTTTGTTTGATATTTACAGCTGTTTGGGTACAGCAGTTTTAAATGTTTACTACATTTTCTTCCTGGAATCCACCTTGAAATCCTACCCCCTGTTGGGATCAGGATAATCCTGTTTTTTTGGATCAAAGTTATCCAAATCCTACAAGTTTTGAACAACACAAACTGAAGGTTTGATCCAGATTAAAACTAGGATTGGATTCTGTGATCTAATCTGATTTCAGATTCCTTCTTTCCCTTTTGAACAACCCATTTTCAAGATTTGATCCAATCCAATAACCAAAATCCGATCAGCTTACCTTTGAACAACTGGCCCCTAATGATGATATCTGTGAAGAAATATAACCAATGACCAGTGACCAATGTGTGTCAATTGCACCCATAAGCTCTGACAGAACTCAGACATAATGTGTTGTTGACAAGGTCAGATGTCAGCTGACCTCAGCAATAGGTTAAGTACACAGACGCCAAGTTTAGATGGAATAACTCATTTTAAGCTTTGCAGGATTTGCCAGCAGCTTGTACATGCTTCCCAGAAGAATGTAATGCAAGCATCCTGTAGACTGAACCAGAAATTAAAAGAACAAAATTTTAGCATGATCTTTCAGTCATCAGATTTGTATTGTGGGGAACAGTTCACAGTTCTATATTCACCCATATTTCTATTTACCCAAGTTCAGTGTCTAACATAAACATTATGTAGATTAGTAGAACAACATGTGAAAGTCTGGCCCCAGAGAGCAGTCAGTTCCTGGATTTGTCATTATAATGTATACAAACAAATACTAATGGATGTGCTTCCCAGCCTCCTGATGACTCAGTATGTTTGATGAGACTGACATGAGATGGTTTAAATGCTTTTGATGTTGCTGAAAAGTTCTCTGATCAACTTCCAAGTCAGTGTCTCTAATCTAAACATCGGAAATAGCTGATTTCCTTGTTCTCATAAATTGTTCTTATTCTGTCCTTATTCTCTATTGACTAACTTGACTAAATTGCTTTGAAATCTTTGACGTGGTTTTCAGTTCTCATTAATTCGGTGTATTCATATAACATTAAATCTAATGTAAATGGACACTAGGGATATTTAGGTATTCAAACACACCTTCACAAATTCTAATTAACCTTTAACACTAAATGTTTGTTGTTTAATAAGACATAATTTAGTCCCTTTATTGGGCTGTTTTTTATGAGAACCACATAATGTTTTTCCAGTGTTAAATCTTTGTTTCAACATTTTAATCTCTTCAAGTAGCTATATAGCAAAAGCTGACACACACACACACACACACACACACACACACACACACACACACACACACACACACACACACACACACACACCCCCACACACACACACACACACACACACACACACACACACACACACACACACACACACACACACACACGCATACACACAGGAACGTCTATTAAATAGCATTATTTTAGAGATTTATAATATAAATTGGACTCTCATAATTTAAGATGCCTATGTTATTCTTTAGATACACTATACCACACAAAAGTTTGAGGTCGGTAAGATTTTTTTGTTTTATTTATTATATATATATATATATATATCAATATATATATATATATATATATATAGCTATATAGAAAAATCTATATCTAAAATCAGGATTTTTCTATATATAGAAAAATCCTGAAAAATGTATACCGGTTTCCACAAAAATATAAAGCAGCACTGTTTTTGCAGTTTTTTTGATCAAATAAATGCAGCCTTGGTGAGCATAAGACCAAAAAATCCTATCAAACCCAAACTCAAAAAAAGCGTTAGTGTAAAGTCCGTTAAAATTAAGTCTAACGGGCTAGTGGAAACATTACGTCATTTTATTTCCATGCAACAGAACTGTACTGATGATGTGGAACTCTATACATAGAATTTCACGGAAACCTTTAGCAACACTGGGATGCTGTTGTGCTGATGTCCCCATGGTGCACCAGGATGCTTAACCAGCTTAGCATAAAGAGAAGCAGGACTACATGGTCAACTAGCTTTGCTGGAGAACCAAATCTAGTCCATCAGCAGCACCAAACCAGCACAAACCCTTCTGGACCTCTAAACTGATTTTCTTTTTCAGCATGGCATCTGAACATTAACTGCGTGTCTTAATCAGCTCCCTAGTTCAGTAGTCAGGGCACTGATCAGGACATAAGTCAATGGGCTGATTGAGATGCACCCTAGATGTTGTGTACCTTTACACTGTTTACTGCTATAGTAACAAAATAATATCATAAGTTTCAGAGGGAACAGACTCTGCATTCACAGGGCTGGAAGCAATGACACATTGTGACTTGAGAGGAATTTCATTTCGTGGGATGTGACTGTATTAGCTGCATGAGGGCTGCATATAGGGCAACACAAGCACTGGTGAGGATGTCAATTACACAAAATACTGACCTCACGCTTTTCAGCATGCTCCATTTATTACAGCAAGCCCAAAATGTAGTCTAAAATCACAGAGGAGGCCTTGTGTCTTACTGTGGATAAATCTAAAAGAGTGGTCTTGATTTATAATGTAAAATGAAAATTAAGTAAAGGCATCCTGGTGAATTGGTGAATGTTGTTCCCTGATTGAATCAGAGCTATTGAGGAACATAACCTACGAAAGAATGTTAATTTAAGGTCCACTTATAATTTTAGTAAAGTTTGCCAAAACTTTTTTTTATATAGTATGAGTATGTGTAATATGAGTGTAAACCGGACGTACTACATTCGTACTACATTGTCATTTTCATGTGACCTACCAGCATCAGTTACATTGCTTCACTACTATTCATAAATCCTCTCCTATGGCCTCATGGGATAGTAGTGACCATGATATGCACTCTTCAGAATCTCACCAAAAAAAGTAGGTCATCTGAGTACTTTTTGTCTACTCTTTGAGTACTGTGAATTCGGACATAAGGCTATTTCTGGTCACATACTGTTTTTGGCCTACTCTATAGTAGGAAAGTATGCGATTTCGGATGCAGCCATGGCCTTTACATCTTGGGTGATTGGCGCAAAAAATATGGCAGATTTCAAATCGGAAAAGCTAATGTTTGAATAAGGCTCTTTTTTTCACAGTAGCTTGATTACTCATGAGGTCCTTGTTGTAATAGAACCTTGTGAATAATTATAATAGGATATGACAAAAAAAAACTATAAAACAAAAACAACATCAACTTGAGAATACAAAGTTCACTATGGTACATAGTGCACCTGGAAGGTATTCACAGCGCTTCACTTTTTCCACATTTTGTTATGTTTCAGCCTTATTCCAAAATGGATTAAATTCATTATTTTCTTCCTCAATTCTACAAACAATACCCCATAATAACAACGTGAAAGAAGTTTGTTTAAAATCTTTGCAAATGTATAAAAAATAAAAAGCGAAAAAATCACATGTACATAAGTATTCACAGCCTTTGCAATAACACTCAAGATTGAGCTCTGGTGCATCCTGTTTCCACTGATCATCCTTTAGATGTTTCTACAACTTGCTGGAGTCCACCTGTGGTAAATTCAGTTGATTGGACATGATTTGGAAAGGCACACACTTGTCTATATAAGGTCCCACAGTTAACTGTGCATGTCAGAACACAAACCAAGCCATGAAGTCCAAGGAATTGTCTGTAGACCTCCGAGACAGGATTGTATCAAGGCACAGATCTGGGGAAGGGTACAGAAAAATGTCTGCAGCATTGAAGGTCCCAATGAGCACAGTGGCCTCCATCATCCATAAATGGAAGAAGTTTGCAACCACCAGGACTCTTATAGAGCTGGTCGCCTGGCCAAGCTGAGCAATCGGAGGAGAAGGGCCTTAGACAGGGAGGTGACCAAGAACCCGATGGTCACTCTGACAGAGATCCAGTGTTTCTCTGTGGAGAGAGGAGAACCTTCCAGAAGAATAACCAACTCTGCAGCACTCCACCAAGCCACTCCTCAGTAAAAGGCCGCCTGAAGTTTGCCAAAAGGCACCTGAAGGACTCTCAGATCACAAAAAAACTAAATTCTCTGGTCTGATGAAACAAAGATGATGAAACAAACTCTTTGGCCTGAATTGCAAGTGTCATGTCTGGAGGAAACCAGGCACGGCTCATTACCTGGCCAATACCATCCCTACAGTGAAGCATGGTGGTGGCAGCATCATGCTGTGGGGATGTTTTTCAGCGGCAGGAACTGGGAGACTAGTCAGGATAGAGGGAAAGATGAATGCAGCGATGTACAGAGAAATCCTTGATGAAAACCTGCTCCAGAGCGCTCTGGACCTCAGACTGGGGCGAAGGTTCCTCTTCCAACAGGACAACGACCCTAAGCACACAGCCAAGATAACAAAGGAGTGGCTATGGGAAAACTCTGTGAATGTCATTGAGTGGCCCAGACAGAGCCCAGACTTGAACCCGATTGAACATCTCTGGAGAGATTTGAAAATGGCTGTGCACTGACGCTCCCCAACCAATCTGATTGAGCTTGAGAGGTCCTACAAAGAAGAATGGGAGAAACTGCCCAAAAATAGGTGTGCCAAGCTTGTAGCGTCATTCTGAAAAAGACTTGAGGCTGTAATAGGTGCCAAAGGTGTTTCAACAACGTATCGAGCAAAGGCTGTGAATACTTATGTACATGTGGTTTTTATATATATATATACATTTGCTAAGATTTCAAACAAAGTTCTTTCACATTGTTATTATGGGGTATTGTTTGTAGAATTGAGGAAACAATTATTAATTTAATCCATTTTGGGATAAGGCTGTAACGTAGTAAAATGTGGAAAAAGTGAAGCGCTGTGAATACTTTCCAGATGAACTGTAGATTTTTATATGGCATTGGCTGTGAAACACTCTTTAGCTCTATTAAGATCTTTTATTTTGTGAAGACTATTCCACCTACATTTTACCCTATATGAAAGAGACGGATTGTTATGTTCTGACTTTGTGGGCTAGGAGGAAAAAGACATTCATGCCACAGCTAGTGTGTCGACCCTGGTCAAATCTAGGATCTTCAGTGTGACATTCACATGACACCAGCACAATACCTTTGCTCATTCTCAAGAAGATCAAAGAAATGAGGGGAAAGGCACAGAGAATGTGGGCTAAGATTCCTTCCTTTCTTTTGTCCGTTCTTTCTTTCTTTCATTCATTCATTCAAGAATTTGATTAAATTTTTTATTTAATAAAAAATAAACAAAAAATAAAAATGTTGTTCAGTAGTTCAGCATTGATATGGACTAATTTAACATATGAATTATGAAGTATGATTTATTATTCGATATAGATAAAACTATGTGGCATCATGATCATTAAATCATTTTGAATGTTCAGGGTGAAAAGCTAGAGAGGCTTTAGCACGAGGAACAATCACAAAACACTTGTATCCTTTAGTGCTGTGAACAGAAGAACCCATTATGTTGAGAGCACATCTCCGGACTGTGGAAAATGACAGGAAAAGTGGATGTGGAATCCTGACTGTTTTTATTCTTTACAAAATAACAATGGCACAAAATTATAAATATCAATTTGCAATGACACATTCGTGTAATTTTATTATATAAATTGAGTATTCTTATCACCATATAACTTAACAATTATTTTGAAATGTTGAACCCTTTTAATTTTCTTGCTAAATACAATACCAATAAAGTAAAAAGCCTTTTTGGTAAAAAAAACTAAGTCATGTTATAACCCTATATGAAGGCAGGTGATACGAATAGCCCAGGATACAGTGTCTTTTTGTACTGGCGTGCACTTGGACAAGCACTATGACTGTAAGCTGTTAAAATGAGTCATTCCAAACCACATGATAAAAAAATTGCCAAAGGAATTAACCGAATATAGAGCCTCATGTGAAACACAAGAAGCCTATCAAGCAAGTAGTTAGGGTTTTACAAGGTAAAGGGATTAGTTATTCCCTAAAAGAATCCATGGTCAGTATTCTTTGGTAAGCATAGACAATATTTTGTGGTTATAATAAATCTTTCATAGTGTCCAAGACTGCACCCACAGAAAATTCAATGAAGTATTTCCTGTCTGGTCAACATCACTGAAAGCCGAGATGTCACTGTCAAAACAGAACATCACAATGGGAGTATTTAATGGTTTGTGTTCATCCCCCTCTACTGGAGAGGAGGGTGGGCATTGCCTGTCTGCAAGAGATGATTATAAGGTCCATGTTTGTTAATAAAAAATGTTTCCAGAAAATATTGATGGAAAATATGATGGACACTTGTGAGAGCCTTTTTAATATAAAATATGTAAAAAATTAAATTGCATATAAATTATACATATTTGTTTTGAGGAAAAATATCGCCAAAAAGCTTTCACGAAAAGAATAGCAAATATTAAACATTTTAGGGGAAAAAGTAGTACTAAACCTAAATGAAATCATCAATACTGACAGATTTCAGGTTTGGCTGATGACAAAATCACAGTTGTACTCATACTGCAATGTGAGCAATACTGATATCAAAATCGAATGAATCAAACTAACATCACACGTTACATAAAGCTCAACAGAAGAATGTGATGAGATGAAAAGCTACATATTTAACACATATAAATTACAAATCCAAACACTTGAATGATTCAAACACTGTCCCTTAGAGTTATATGACTCAGCAATAAGACAACTGATGCCACTCTCTTCAAGTCTTTAAGTCTTTGGCCTGTCTCTATTTAAATGATTAATAAGGACCACATCCAAGGGCCTGTCTACACCTGGTATTAAAATGTGTTTTCGTCGATCTGATCACAAGTGGACAGCGCTAAATGAGAAGGAAATGAGAAGAATCCTCAAATGTGCTGTGCTGGCCTGCAGCTGGAGTGGGACTTCCTGTCCTGAGCCCATTTGTACAGTATCTGTGCAGCTCTGGACAGCTTCTCCGGACAGAAATGCTCTCCTCAGTGTCTGTTCCTGCATGATGCTACGAGTAAATGGTGATGACCTCCCTGCCGCCACCTCGGACCAGCAGCACCCGCTCCAATCCTTCTGTGAGGACCTCCAGGAACTCCATGTCTGAACTCAGAGTGAAGGAGAAGTGTGGAGAACTGCAAATGCTCTGCTGTGTATGAAGGTGACATTTAAAGTGTAACTCTCAGTCTGAAAGAAAATGACAGACCATGTTATCACGATTCTTCCCATTATAGCCCCTTTAAGTAGATGTGCCACTGTCTGCATTTCAGCTGATGAAAGGATACAGTTCTCATCCCCGCAATTGTTTTTGGGTGGTCCTGGCATGTTCAGCAGCACCAGTTGGGCTCCCTGGGATTTGTTAACTACAACCTCATTCAGTTTCACTGCAGTGTGCATTCTTCTCACATTAGTCTGATCCCTGTGAAAAATTCAGTCATTCACATTAAGCATCAAAACGTAGTTTGGGGTCAGTAAGATGTTTAAATGTTTTTGAAAGAAGCATTTTATGCCCACCAAAGCTGCATTTATTTGATCAAACATGTAGTAAAACAGTAATATTATGAAATATTAACTGTTAATTATTTTTTTTTTAATTCCTGCGCAAAGCTTCAGTCTTCAGCGTCACACGATCCTTCAGAAATCACTCTAATATGCTGATTTGCTTAAGAATTAAAAAAAAAAATTATAATCAATAGTTGTGCTGCTTAATAATTGTTGTGGAAACATATTTTTTTCAGGATTATTTGATTAATAGAAAGTAAAAAAAAACAGCATTTATTTGAAATATATATGTTTTATAACTTTAAAAAGGTTTTCACTTTTTATCAATTCAATTCATCCTTGTTGAAAAAAGTATTAATTTCTTTAATAATAATACTATTAGTAATCTTTAGTATTTTTGTGTTTTTTTGTAGGCAGTAGTGCATGTCTGAAAAATCAATTAGTAAAGTAACTTTAGCAGAGATTTGTTCACTACATTATGATATGATTGAGCATATTTTGTTGTATTTCCTTAAAATGGTTTGAAATATGATGGGTGTCCAGTGCTAGGAATTAATGATAACCTCATTGATAGAGATAGGATGAAGTATTAGAATTCAGAATTCTCTTAAAAGGCCAGTTTTTGCCAGAAGCAGACAATAGTGGAGTATTTTTACTCTGCTTAAGTACACTTTTCAAGTGTCTATACTTTATCAGAGTGTTTTTCTTTGGTCCAACCCTCTACACACACCTTGGCAATAGAATCGCAATTGGCTAGTACATTTTTTTGTTTACTCGCCAGACTGATACACTTTTATTTATATTAGTGCTGTCAAATCGATTAATCGCGATTAACAGAGAGAGAAAAAGAGAGAGAGAGAGAGAGAAACACAGCGCTCTCTCAAAGCGACAGTGAGTTGTGTGCCTTCACACTAGAGTTTACGGGTACGCTGCGCATCCGTTGAGCTCAAGTGAAATAGACAGATTGCTTGACGGAGAGCGAAACTGTTTCTCTGAGTGTTCTGTTCAGCGAGTGAAACTATATACATTTAGTCATTTAGCAGACGCTATATCTATGCAAAACTTATTCCTAGCCTCTAACAAACACACTGGCGAGTAAAATCTAAGCATTTATTAGCCGATGGCTAATAGATAGATATTATTTAGTCGCCCAGAGTGAAGATTTACTCGCAAATGCAAGTGTTTTACTCACATTGTAGAGGGTTGTTGGAAAACTTTTACTTCATGATTCCAAAGCTTAATGCCATACTTTTTACTGCACTACGTTCCATATTGAATGTCATTAAATACTTAATTACAGTAAAAATGTAGTAATGTATACTTTTACTCAAGTACAAGAAATTCAAATTTTACTTGAGTACAAGTAATAAAGTACTATATTTTTAATGTTATTAAGTATTAAAGGTAAAAAACAACAACTTTTATTTATGAAATGTAGAGCAGTAAAAAGTATGACGTTATATATTATGCTTTGTTGCCTTCGATCTTTCGAATATTCCGATCTATTATGACCTCTGACCTGTAAAGTTGTCAAAATAATAATCATACGCTGTTTGTTAATTGGCCAGAGGAGGACTGGCTCCCAAGGTTAATTTTTCTCCATTAGGTCACCTGATGGGGTTTTGGTTTCCTTGCCACTGTTGCCTCTGGCTTGGCTTGCTCAGTTGGGGACACTACATTTTTCAACTAAATATCCAAATAAATCTAATTATTAAACTAAATCAACCATATAAACTAAATTACTGATCTAATTACTAATAATAATTTGTTACATTTATATAGCGCTTTTCTAGGCACTCAAAGCGCTTTTACATATAGAAGGGGGGAATCTCCTCAACCACCACCAATGTGCAGCATCCACCAGGATGATGCGACGGCAGGCATATTGCGCCAGAACGCCCACCACACACCAGCTGATTGGTGGAGAGGAGACAGAGTGATGAAGCCAATCTGTATATGGGGATGATTAGGAGGCCATGATGGACAGGGGCCAATGGGCAAATTTGGCCAAGATGCCGGGTTTACACCCCTACTCTTTATCGAAGGACATCCTGGGATTTTTAATGACTACAGAGAGTCAGGACCTCGGTTTAACGTCTCATCCGAAGGATGGTGCTTGTTACAGTATAGTGTCCCCATCACTACTGGGGTGTTAGGACCCACACAGACCACAGGGTGAGCAACCCCTGCTGGCCTCACTAACACCTCTACCAGCAGCTACCTGGTTTTCCCAGTTGGTCTCCCATCCAGGTACTGACCAGGCTCAGCCCTGCTTAGCTTCAGTGGGAAACCAGTCTTGGGCTGCAGGGTGATATGGCTGCTGGTAATTACTGATCTAAAGCCCACATTGTCACTGTATGATAATTGAAATGAACTGATGACATCACCGTTTTCTCCAGAACGGCTATACGGCCGAATAAAATTCTGTTGCATTATTTTCCTGTTTAACACTGTGAAGCTGCTTTGAAACAATCTGCATTGTTAAAAGCGCTATATAAATAAAGTTGACTTGACTTTGGAATGTGGTGAAGTAAAAGTTTTCCAAAGAAAAACACTGATAAAGTACTTGAAAAATTTTACTTGAGTAGAAAGTACAAATAATTCACCACTGTCCGCCTCTGGTCTTTGCAAAGGATTATATGAAACAACCATCTACTTAGCTAGAAAATGTAATGGTTTTTATACCGTACAAACCGTATTTTCTATCCCCCTACACTGCCCCTGCCCCTAAACATACCCATCACAGGAGACATTCTGCATTTTTACATTTTCAAAAAACATCACTTAGTCTGATTTATAAGATGTTTTCCTCATGGGGACCAGCAAATGTCCCCACAAGGACGAGGATTTCGGATATTGCCATCTCTGTGGGGACATTTTGTCCCCATAACGTAGGGATTACCAGTCCACACACACACACACACACACACACACACACACACACACACACACACACACACACACACACACACACACACACACACACACACACGTTGGGTTTTCATGTTTTATGGGGACTTTCCATAGGCGTAATGGTTTTTATACCGTACATACTGTATATTCTATCCCCCTACACTGCCCCTACTCCTAAACCTACCCATCGCAGGAGACATTCTGCATTTTTACATTTTCAAAAAACATCACTTAGTCTGATTTATAAGATGTTTTCCTCATGAGGACCTAAAAATGTCCCCACAAGGATGAGGATTTCGGATATTACCATCTTTGTGGGGATATTTTGTCCCCATAACGTAGGGATTACCAGTCCACACACACACACAGACAGACAGGCATCACGTGCGCGCGCGAGACACACACACACACACGCACACACATCTGAATAAGTGTTAATCTTATAATTAATTCAATTAAATGGGCTTGGCACTAAAAATAATGAATACCATCATGCTAGCTGACTAACTGTAAGAGTTATCTCTAGTAAGCACAAAGTTAGTGTTGATACACATGCAGACAAAAACATCTATGTCACAATGCTTCATGCTGACACATGCCGTGACTATGACTCACACTGACTTAAGCAGGCCACACACAGAGACACACGCCAATTCATGCTGCATGTTTGGTGTGACACACATGCAACACATCCTGTTTACATCTACTACTATAACACAGAGCAGACAATTAATGCAGACTCTTAAGCACAAACCGATTGCATAAGAGTCAAAGGAACTTACAGATTCTCCCACTCTCTAGAAGAACAAAACAAAATATCTTAGCGTGAAAAAAAAAACGAAACCATTTAATTATGAAACATGATAAACCCATTCAGATAAACTTCAAAAATGGACTTTATTGATCTATGAACTCACGGTTTCATATTGAAGATGTCCCGCACAGTCATATTGGCCTCCCGAAGGCGGTTTCTCTCACTAATCAGCTTCTCTTTGGTCCAGGTCATATGCACCCGGTCGGAGGTGGGCGTGGGCGTGGGCTTGTCGTTCTGAGAGGCATGTGCCTTAGTGTTCTTATAATGAATCAGCTGAGGCTGAAAGAGCAAGACACACACTGCTTACAACAATACATTGCATGAACATTGAGTTAAAATGTTGCTGGAAAACCGATTGGCAGGACCTAGATAGACAAACATTGTTAAAAGACTGTGCTGAAAAGATCAGCTTGGGCCAACGTGAATTTCCATGGCGGTACAGACTGGTTTATGCTGGTCTGGTGTGTTTGCAGATCAAGGCGGTTCACAAAGTAAGTTTTGCTCGATAAGCAATCACCTGCACATCAGCATTTAAAACCAGCTGTGCTGATCTTTTCAGCAGGGGAATGAGTATTGCAGGAATGTTGCAATACCCACAAACAAACACAAGTTATGGATTAGTAACCAGACTGAGAGTCAAGAACAAACACTCTACAGTACATAATATACAAGTACTTAAAGGAACACGCCAACTTTTTGGGACTTTAGCTTACTCACTGTATCCCCCAGAGTTAGATAAGTCCATACATATCATTCTCATCTCCATGCGTGCCATAACTCTGTCTGACGCACCCACCGTTAGCCTAGCTTAGCACAAAGACTGGAGGTAAACAGCTCCAGCTAGCCTACTGTAGCCTGACGTCGTCATACTCAATTCTAGTCAGAATTTGAGTCTGATACTGCTCCGTTGGGCTGTGATTATGGGGCGTGTTTCAACCGAACCAGGAAAGACCTTAATTGGATAGACCTACAACCAATCAGAGCAACGGAGCGACGCATAACGTTAGTTATCAAATGTCAACAGAACTCAACTGCACTTTGTTGCCATGTCCGCGGGTTGAAGACCACAATTATGTGATACAGACCCAGGAATGCGATTTTTAGCTGCCAGCCCTGCCAAAATAACACATATTTTACCCCCCAAATGCCTTTTTTTCCCTGAGAACCCCACCCGGAAAGCTATTGGGCTTGTTTTTTGCTAGTTTTGAGGAACGTTAGCAATTGGGCGGGTTTTGTTGTAAAAACTTGGCAACCCTGTCTGCACGCACGCTGGAATAAGTAGTCTAACGTTAGAAGAAAAAGATGAGTGTAAACGATCGTTGCCGGTGTTGTAAAAAAAGAATTTAAGGATACACAGAGTACTTACCAACACGATCATCATTTCTGAGAGAAATAGTAAAGGTGAATGCATATACGAACAAGTTCTCCGTAGGATTAGAACAAATTCAACCCAAGCGCCTTTGATGACGTGGATGATTACGTTACTGTTTATCATCTGTCCATCATCGTCTAAAGCCCGCCCTGACAATTTCATTGGTCCGAACAGTTTCTGTTCGGGCATAATTACTCCTCTACGGATCAAGTCCAGACCGAACTGCCCGAGTAAAAATGTTGTGGGCGGGGCTAAGTTCGGCTGGCATCCAGGCTAAGCCTACTGCTCAATAAGTGTCAAAATAACGTCAACATTTTCCTATTTACATGTTGTGTGATGTGTGTAGTTACATCGTGTACTAAGACAGACGGAAAATGAAAAGTTGCGATTTTCTAGACCGATACGGCTAGGAACTATACTCTCATTACTGCATAATAATCAAGGAACTTAGCTGCCGTACCATGGGTGCAGCGGCGCAATGATATTATGCAGCGCCTGAAAATAGGAGAATAGGCTAACTTCCGTCAACATTACCAACTTGACAACCTGCTTGCACAGAGAACATGCTGGGGACTATTTTCAGGCGCTGCATAATATCATTGCAGACAGAGTTATGGCACGCACGGAGATGAGAATGGCATATATGGACTTATCTAACTCTGGGGGATACGGTAAATAAGCTAAAGTCCCAAAAAGTTGGCTTGTTCCTTTAAATGTATACACTACTAATCAAAAGTTTGGGGTCAGTTTAAAAAAAGAAAAGAAAATACTTTTATTTGACAAGGATGCATTTCATCCAGAGTTTGATGAACTTTTTTCAAATAAATACTATTCATCAAAGAATATATAAAATGTTCACCAAAACTATTAAGCAGCACAGCTGTGATAGTAAGAAATGTTTCTTAAGCAGCAAATCAGCATTTTAAAATGATTTCTGAAGGATCACATGACACTAAAGACTGGAGTAATGATGCTGAAAATTCGGCTTTGCTGTCACAGGAATAAATTACATTTTAAAATATATTAAAATAGAAAACAGCTATTTTAAATTGTAATTATATTTTGCAATATTTAAAAAATCTAACTGACCCCAAACTTTTGAATGGTAGTGTAGTTTGATTAATTAAACAATCTTATAACAAAGCAGTATAATTAGTGGAGCGGCACACATTTTCACTCAAAATTCAGAAGACGAGAAACTCTCTTCACTCATGCTCTATAATGACATGCAGACATGCTGTAAACAAATACAATTTTGACATTTTCAGGGCCACAATCATTTTCATTGCCATGTTGTGCGTATTGCTAAATAATAAGGAATTTTTAAATGGTGAAAATAGCATAATTACAGTTGCAAAAGGCAGCCCTTGATGAAAGCTGTGGCTCTGTCAAGTCTCACAATGTGAATGGATTACCACTTTTCCACTGGGGCTGGTGCCAGAGCCTTTGCCCAATCTGGAACAGAGCTGTGCTTTTACACACAAAAAACCCTGATGTCCAAATCCTGGTCTCGAACAAGAGAACCTGTGATGTCAGTGGGCAGAAATTCCACAGCTCCCAAATCGGTGGCATTTCTGAGCAAGTACCGACCCAACTCGATCACCGGCTCCAGCTCAGGTACCAGCCCCAGTGGAAAAGAGGTGGTCTGGATGGAGCAGTTCAGGCGGGTTATACAGAATGGTTATCTATTGGTAGTAGCCGTGACAGAGAGTGAAAGTATGTGATCGGTAAGAGGCAAATCCCTGAGCTACCTCCTCGTCCAGAATTATAGTTGGCACTTGTAACTTGGGGTTGTGAGATGGTTTCTGCCCGCAGGGCTTCCTCCTGATTGAATTCCGGGATTCATCTGAAATGCTTTGAATCTGGCAGTCGCCACAGAGCAAACAATCCAAAAATGGTTAAGTATGAGGAAGAGGGTTTATGTAAAACAGTGCCCTACCTTAAATTAATGCCTTAAAACTGCATCTAAAACTTTTGATTCTCTGGGATATGTATTGACTGCAACCATAATGATTTATGCCCCGCATAGTCCCATAATAACCAAAAGAACAGATTGCTGGATAAATATTACCTCTCTTTCCCGCTCTGTCTTAGAAAGCTGCATCTGCTTCAGCATCTGAGAGCGTTGCTCCATCACAAGGGTCTTCTCATAGGTGAAGGCTGAGATATCACCTGCATGCTACAGAGAGAATGACATAGTGGCAAGTGAAGTCATACCTATAAGTGCAATTCCAGTATCTTGCGAACATTCCACCATCCTATGCTATGCTATGCTATGCTATGCTATGCTATGCTATGCTATGCTATAATATAATATAATATAATATAATATAATATAATATAATATAATATAATATAATATAATATAATATAATAATACATTATATTTTATTAAAGGTCCCATGACATGAAAATGTCACTTTATGAGGTTTTTTAACATTACTATGAGTTCCCCTAGCGGCTAGCCTGTCTATGGTCCCCCAGTGGCTAGAAATGGAGATAGGTGTAAACCTGGGCGTCCTGGGGTCCGTTCTTCGTACCTCGCTAACTCAGTTAGCAGGATTTAATTGTTGACGATTTGGCATGATCTTGGATTGTTTGGTTCCTCGACGCTCATACTGGACTTGCTGTCATAGCAACAGGTCCGTAAGCTTAAACCTGCTCGCGAGCAGCCTTATTTCATGTAAACAGGATTAGATTGCACCTTTTTAAGCGTCGTTGATACTTAAAATTTGTCCCAATCACTGCTACTTTACTACAAGAGCTCCTTATACAATAATAACAATAATAATAATAATATAAAAATGTATTTGGAAATAATATGATAATGTTGTGTAGTATAATACTATAGACAGTCACTTGATTGAGAGATTTAATTTTGATAGAATAATTACTTTATAATTTTATTGGAGTCTTACACACGTTGTACAGTTAATCTGAGCCGTGCATTAATTTAAGTGATGATGCATATTATGGGATGGCTTGATGCAGCGCAGGAGATGCAGATAACTTGATCTTCACCCTTAAGAAACTTTAACGACTTTGGTCGTTTGGCTGTTTCCTTATAATTCCTTATATATTTTTGACAATCCGCAAATTCTTTTGAAGAACCAAATTAGCCAGAGATCAGTTATCACGATTAAAAGATCTGGGATCTGTCAAATCATCTCAGATATATTAAGCAATGTACGAAGAACGGACCCCTGCTCTGCCTTTGAGAAAATGAAAGCTCAGATGGGCCAATCTGGAATCTTCCCTATATATGTCGTCATACGGGGAAAGGTTACCTCCCCTTTCTCTGCTTTGCCTGCCCAGAGAATTTGGAGAAAATTGATTCAGCTTATTTTTTTACATTTAATTCAGTCGCAATGTCAGCACAGGCTTTACAAACAGACTTACGATATGGATTCGACAGCACCGCCACAAACATTGAGTAACATTGTTCATTAATGCCTGATCTGTGATCCGCGATTTCTGATGTGTAGCTAATTATTCAAGTTCACACACGTTTAGACTTTCTTTCTAAATCGTTTAATACTGTTCAGTGTTTCCCCAAGGATTTTTTTCAGGGGGGGTGGTAGATCTCCCGAAACTACTAGTGTCGTGGAGCGGGCGTATTAAGGCCAAAACAATGGTAGGGGAAACACTGACTGTTTATGCATCAGTGAATTAAGCCAATGACTAAACGATCAACTCCACATTGTTTCTCTTAGTAGCATGAAACAAATCTGTTATTTAATTTGATTAAATTACAGAGAGCGATCAAAGAACACTCTCTTTATAATGGCTGGAGCAGTCAATCACACGTCGCGAGTGTATCTGCACACTTGCTCAAACTCCCGTTATAATGAATGACGCTGTTATGCTGCACAGCGAAGCTCTTACTGTATTCATATTGATATTGTGTTTGCTGTTAGTTGTGGTGAAAGCATTTTGTGAGAGAAATTGCGTTTCAATGACGAGATCACTGCATTAACTCGATAAACAGACTGCCTGTGTACTCAATGCTCATCACTGCAGCCTTTCATGTGATGGGAAAAGATCTTATAATAATGCTATAATCAACACTTTCACAATTCGTTAATCTCGACAGCTGTAATAGTAAAAAGAATGTAGTAAAAGTATTCGAGGGGGGTTCCACAAAAATGTCAGCCAATCACAAGAGTGGGCGTTTACACACAAGTCTCACAGCAGATACGCCCCTTCAAACAGAGTACTCAAGCCAGAGGGCTAAAATCAGGATAGAAAAATGGCTTTTATTTTATTATGTAAAAAGTGACTAACAATATAAGTACACCTCAGGAAACATGATAAAATAATAAACAAATCCACATCATGGGACCTTTGAAACTTCATTAAAACATGATAATGGGTCAAAATTGTATCTCACCATTTCCACAACTTCCACCTTCGCATCAAGACGCAGGTGGTACAAGAACATCTGCAGGTCTTTCTTCATTTGGATGCTGTTGTCATCCATCTGAGCTACTGTGAAGATCCTCATCTTACATTTTCTCCAAACCTGCAGGATTTCAGGGCAGGGTAAAGCACTGTGTGAAAACTATGGTTGAAAAAAAAAAAAGCACCTCTGCTATATAAGACATTCTGTTGCCTTTTACCTTGTGTTGGCGGAGCAGGAAAGGAAGAAGCATGAGTAGACCACCATCATGGACAATCCACCAGACATCAATGGTACCCTCAGCTAACCGGTCCTGGTTTGTGGGAAAAGTATCAATGTTTTTCGCCACTAACAGGGCCTGGTGTGCAGCTGTCGTCTCTCTGATGGTTTCTTTGGAAAAAAAAACATATTTTTTTTTACTATTTTGTCAAACTGATTTATATTTATGCAATGTTTTCACATCATTGAGAGCAACATAATATTGCACAAACTGATCTAAAATGATTTGGAATTATTTGAATTACTCCTCTTTAACCAGCTTTGAGACCTAAAGCCTTCGACAGTTTGTTCATAATAAAGCTCAGCTGCCGTCTCAACTCTTATAATCCTCATTAATAATCCCTGACCTCATTGCCTTTAAGCTGATTATCTGACTTTCTGGCAGCTTAGTATCAGAAAATGACAAGTGCGCACCGATGAAGTTCTTCCAGGAGAGGGAGCTCTCGGACTGTTTCCAGTTGGTAGGCCAGGCCACCAGCACCGCATTGTGTTTCATGCCACCCAGGCCTGCGGACTGGATCAGGTGAGAGAAACCATCCCGCTGGTTAGAGGACACAACCACATGACAGAAACCCTTAGTTTTGTCCTTTGCCATGGCTGCTTTGATATTCTGTGAAGTACAAAAACATGGATATATGTTAAAATGTGAATACAATAAAATGTACTGACTACCAACCATGGGAGCTGACTGAGTGCATATGTTGCCAGAAAGACATATAAGCAAATGTCTTGTTTAATCACTACTAATCTCCACAACATTGACTACAGGGTAGACTTGAAAGTCAAGATTCCTAAGGGGAATTGGTTTTCGTGACTGTCATGCAATGTCACCATAAGCCATAAACTTATTACAAGGACTTTCACTCTTGAGCAATCTGCAGTTAAGTGTCTTGTTCAAGGGCACAATGGTCATGGCTTGCTTCTTGCAGGCTTTGAGACAACAACCTTCTGGTAACCAGCCCTGAGTATCAAAATGTCCGTAACTCCATAAACTGTGTTAATATTTGATGTGAAACTATAGTCGTAAATTGGTGTAAACTTTGACAACATATAATACTGTCAGAATTTTTTATGGACAAATGTAGTTATCTATGGAAGCCCTGACAAGTGAAAAAAATCCCAAATGATGATGATGATGATTATTATTTATTAAAGAAACACTCCGACTTTTTGGGGCTTTAGCTTATTCACCGTATCCCCCAGAGTTAGATAAGTCCATACATACCATTCTCATCTCCGTGCGTGCCAGAACTCTGTCTGACGCACCCACCGTTAGCCTAGCTTAGCACAAAGACTGGAGGTAAACGGCTCCAGCTAGCCTACTGCTCAATAAGTGACAAAATAACGCCAACATTTTCCCATTTACATGCTGTGATGTGTATAGTTACATTGTGTACTAAGACCGACGGAAAATGAAAAGTTGCGATTTTCTAGACCGATATGGCTAGGAACTATTCTCTCATTCCTGTGTAATGATCAAGGAACTTTGCTGCCGTACCATGGGTGCATCGGCGCAATAATATTACGCAGCGCCTGAAAATGCGTCAGACAGAGTTATGACACGCACGGAGATGAGAATGGTATGTATGGACCAGTGGCGTAGGCAGAATTTTATTTTTGGTCGGGCCTGGGCAAAAGTAAGCGGGCACTTTCACGCGGGGGTGTTACTGTCAACATAAACCAAAACTCTAACTACAACCTGTCAACATACAAAACACGGGCAGCGGTTACAACAAACATTAGACACTTTATTTCCACTTTTCGAATATTTTCGTAATTTTTAATTGAAAATAAACTCCTTTCCGATCTGATATGTGATGGGAAAAGGAAGTACAGTGAGTTCGGCAAAAGGCGGATTCGAACCTCAGGTCAAATTGCGTCAAAACATTGTTCCACGCACCTTACCCCTACAATATCATGACTGACAGATACTGATGGTGTGTTCCCGGCTTTACAGAATGAACCTGCGCTTGGATTTGAAAAGTCTTACCGTTACTTGTGGCCTGATGGATGGGTTCTCTCCCGCGTTAATGCAAGTTTTTAAAAGTTCTTTTTGTAGAATTATGCATGTTTATCTATCACACAACTGCAAATTATAGGCTAAGTGAATAGGTAAACATACTTCATGAGCTCACAGGCGTGAGCCGTGCGACATATATGAGGCAGCTAACACAGCTGTCAATCAAACTCATCAAGCATTATGCAAAGCCATAGACTGTAAAAAAAACTAAACAACAACTGTTATTTAACAAATTAATTTTAAACTGGGGGGGCTAGTCATCATAGTGGGTGGGCCTGTGCCCGTCAGGCCTGCCCGCTGGCTACGCCCCTGGTATGGACCAAGCGGCAACCTCCCGCAGTTTCTCTTGAAGCCAATACGGAAGTGACTTAAACTGCAATTCATTGACTGGCCACTAGGGGCAGGCTCAAGAAGGGAGCAGAATCTCATTGAGCTCCATGTTAAAATCATGGTTAAAATGACCAACTTTACAGCAGAAAAAAAACATGTTTACAGCCTGGAACAAATTGTGGTTTTGGTCTATACGGCGAATTTTGCCCTTCATGACAACTGTGAGGGGGGTGAATTTTTTTCTCATTCGTTTACATTATATAAAGTAGCCTTAAAGTTCTGCATAATTAAGGGCATGGCCACTTTGACAGCTGGATAGCCATTTATCTGCTGTCTGTTAGTCATCATGTCACCTCAGCCTCCAGTCCCTCCTCTTTGCCCATTTTCTATTATCCGGTGACGATGACGCGCAGCCAAGATGGCAACGGCCAGCTCCTCCCTACTTTACGCTTCAAAACTGCTCTTCAGAATCCTATGGGTGACGTCACAGACACAATGTCCATATTTTTTTTACAGTCTATGTATGGTATGGACTTATCTAACTCTGGGGGATATGGTGAATAAGCTAAAGTCCCAAAAAGTCGGCATGTTCCTTTAAACATTTTCTGCACATTTCAACCTAACATGTATATATTTTTATTTTTATTATGGTTGTAAGCCACCCTAATTTTATTAGTATTCCCCCATTTGCTGACAATAGTGGTATAAATTACACACTTAACTGGATGACAGAATCATCTCTGTATTCGACAACTATCAAGCTGTCAAATGCACAGGTTTGGCTTTAACCTTATGCCTTTACCTTTTCAGAGAGCTTAGCATCTGCCTCACGAGCCATGTAGGTGCCCTCAAGCACTGAGCAGACGATGGTCAGGCCTTTCCCAGCCTTCAGCTGTGAGGTAAAGGAAAGCAGTCGTGGATGTTTTACCCCCAACTCCGAGTCCAACTTTAGGAGCACCAGCAGCTGAGGTCTGGAAGATGAGTTAAATGATATGTGCCTTAGATTTGGTCAAGTATGATGATGTTCATATAGCACTGAAGATGTGCTGGTATTCTCTTGAATGCTTACCTCCAGTTCTTGGTGTGAGGTGGCGCCTCCTCCAGTTTTATTAGGGCATAACGAGCTGCGTTAAGGGACAATCCTCGAATCCCATCTCCCCATTCCTTCTCTGCCCTGAGGGGAGTTGGGGAAATAAAATAAGGAGGAATTATCTCTTGAGTTAATATAGAACACTTAACCTAAAAACACAGTGAATGTGATGGACACTTGCTTACCCTCTGTATTCAATGTACTTGTAGATGCATCCAGCAATCAGTATGACAAACAAAGCATAGTACCAAGATGAGACAAACATGAGGGAGAGACTCAGGCTCATCCCAAGGAAAGAGAGGGACCTACAGACATTTAAATAAATTCAATGGTGCATTTAATGGTAGTGAATACAAGCAAACATTAACTCTGACTGCTCCATTCTACCTCAATTCACATGCAGATGGAACTAATAACCATTACACTACACCTATTTGGTTAATGAAAAACCCATGTACATGTAACAGCATGACATTGTTTGCATGTAGGAAAACAGAATGTGCACTTAGTTCCGTTCATTGTTCCTTCGGAAATTATAAATTGTGACTTACCAGTGGTAGAACTTGAATCTTGGCCTCCAATTTGGTGTGCGTAGAAGTGTTTGGACAGCACATGCCAGGTTTACAAAGAGGTAACACATCAAGAAAAACCTGTAAAGTAGAAATTCAAACCAAGTTTATTATAGTTAACTAAAACTAAAACCGTTTCAAACTTGATTTAAAATAAATGATAGCTGAAATAAAATAAAACTTATTTTATTTCAGCTAGTTACCAAGGGAGTTACCAAGCTAGTTATTTTCATCTAGTATAACTTGATGTATACATTCATGAAAACTATATAGACATACTAAAAGTAAAAAAAAATTCAGCCATTAATTAAAAGTATAATAGTATCTCAATTATATTAAAACACGACAATCACAAACTGAGTAGCAAAACTGCATGTAATGACCACAATGAGAGTGCAGGCACAATTACAGTGCAGAATTTCATTGACACAATTTTATAATTATTCATAAAAATTATAAATATTTATAAAATATATGAAATAAAACATTTTAAAATAATAATCACTTAAAAGTAATGGTGAGTCCATTCATCATAACATCGTTTTGACAAAAAGCTAAACTGATCAAAAACTGATATTTGTGTAATGGTGTGTTGTTAATGTTAATGACATTAAAATACATGTCTTATTATTACAACATGCAATGAAGTTGTTTGTCAGTGTGTCAAAATCAAAGTGATTGCATCTTCGATACATTTAAGCACTTGATTAAGTGAAGGAGCAATTCATATTTTAATGCACATACAGGGCTCAACGCTAAGGATTTTTTCTACTGGCCCAATTGAGTATTCACACGCTGTCGGAGAGGCGGCTTTCTAGGTTCTAGCTTCTCACACAGCGAGTACCAAATTTAGTTATCTTTCGCGTTTTCTTTCGCATCGTTGAATATTTAAATTGGCAAGACTTCAAATGTGAAAATGATAAACTTTCGTGACAATGCAGCTGGTCAGATTGGGACGTTTATGTTTGCGTCGTTTACGCCTTGGGCCATCGGGCAATCCTTATTGCCGAGCCATGCCGATAACTATAACCTTAATTTTTTCATACGCCCCGTTTCCACCGAAATTACCCCGAACTATTTGTACCAGGAACTTTTTTCCCAGGAACTTTTTATCTCCCAGACCTGCAACTGTCTGCGTTTCCACTGCGGTCTAAAGTACCGTGAAGATTAGGCAAATTAGTCCAGTGACGTAGGACTGTGCGTGACTGCTCCTCCCAGTCAGCGACGGACAGTAATAATTTTTGTGCGACACTTTCTGCAACAATAACAAGTATAGAGGAGATTCAAGCTGTGCTGCTTTTGTTGGTTATGTATTTGTTTTCTAAAGAGGTAATTAACAAAACAGCGGAAAAGAGACTTAAAATAAGACAACATTTATTAGTTATTATCAGCTATTACGGACATTGATATATCATATTATGTATATCATATGTTCAATAAAGCCTGAACCTCATTGTCGGTCCAGCGGTCATATTTTTTATTGAACTCCATTGTTGCAAACAAAATATTTACTGAACGCAGAACGCACCTCGCAAAAGACTAGGCGGTGAAAATAAAATGCTGCCTGAGCTCAACCAATCAGCATGTTCAGCGCCCAGTCCCATCCCCGAAAGTTCCTGAACTTTGAAAAAGTACTACCTCACGAGCAGGGACTTTCGGAGGGGGAAATATTTACCCGGAACTTCATTTAGACCCTGGTTCCTACGGTCGAGTACCACCCCAAAGTCCCTAGTTCCTGGGGAAAGTTCCTGCGGTGGAAACGCGGCTTTCCACTTTGAATTTTTGATCCAAATTTGATCAATCCAAACAAAAAATGCAAAAAAATTATAACAAAGCAGCAGATTCTGCCTGGCCCTAGTTATGTCACAAAGTAAAAAGGTGAAAGCAAGGGGAACACACTCACATTGACAGGATGGGAGCAACTTCATCCAGGGAACCGATGAGAATCCCAATCTCACAGATGACTGCAGTTAGGAGTAAGGCCCAGGTTGGCTCGCCGTTAGCTTTACTATGACCGAACACCTGCCAGTGAGATGTAGCTCATGTTAGTTACATCATAGGATTATGGTCAAAACTATTCTCTCAAGTGTGTTGGGTGTTACACACTTTCACTTCTTCCTTTGTATACATTCTTTTGTGAGCGAGAACAAACACGTGTTCCTCAAGAAAAGGTGCATTTAACTACTTCCACTTCACAAAAGGAAAGCCAGAGCATGTTGTTACCTGTAAGAATGGCATGATGCCATCTCGCGCTATAGCCTGAAGGATCCGGGGAGCACCAGTGAGGCTCTGTAGGCCCGCCCCACAACATGAGAAAAATGAGCCAATCACAATCAACCATGGAGATGGCCAAGCTAGTGTTGAAACAACTAGAGTCTTCTTAACTGAGTCTCCGTACCTATTACGAAAGCAAGCATGTAAAAACCTGGAGAATGTATGCAAGAATGTATACATGCAAAAACTGTCACTGCAGGTCTTATCTGAATGATTTATCAAGCCTTTTTGTAACCCACAATAATAACATACTGTTTATGATATATTATTATTACTATTACCAAACAACACTTACTTGTCTCGCAACACCACACCTTCAATACATGCTCCAAATAACACTACACAGGAAATGTCTGTTTGGCATAATTAAGGGGTTCATTTTGTTAAATAGTAAATGATAAAATTGTTTATAAAATGGTTTAATTTTAAAGCCTAGAGGCTTTATTTTTTGCAGCAAAAAGATACAGATGAAAGAGGTGGTTACAATAGCCAGAATGGTACCACTGGGAATGGACCTCTGAGGGTCTCTAAGATCTCCAGACCTGTTCGATCCAGCCATGATTCCTGTGAAAATCAAAGTTTCATAATAATTTTAAAACACTTTTTCCACAATCACAAATGGTAAAGCAATTAGTTTAACTACATTTTTCAGTAGTGCTGCAAGTTTTTAAACCACAACCACAGCTATTTGACTTTAGGTAGGGCAGGTAGTGTTGACGGATTCTACAGAACGAGTGTTGACAAAGTTAAATTTTTTTCCCCCAACAATATTTCAACAATCAGGTTGTGTGTATGGCAATTCCTGCCAGCGACGCTCAACTAATGAATCACTTCCTTTTAAATGATCGGCCAAGCAGTCTTGAATTAGTTTCCATGTGCGATTCAGTCTGAATCATTCTTACAGATCACTCATACTGAATCATTTGGAATGGTTTCTATTTCTTTGGAATTGAAATTCCCAGTCATCTTCCCAAGAGAGAAAGTCATACAGCTATGGAACGAAGTGGTGAAGGTGAGCAAATAAAAGACATTTACGGTTTCTGTTTCTATTTTTTTTTTTTTTTTTGTAAACTATACCTGTAACTGAGGGGAAGTAGATTCCAACCAGAAGGGTGAAGTAGGTGGCGATGTCATTGATGACATAAGACTTTAAAACATCATTGGTAGCTGACGCCTGTTCTGAACTCTGTTCCTTCTTCTCCACTATCTTCTCGACTTGTCCATAGTGTCCCCACATGTTATCTAGGAAGGAGAAACATTAATACTTACCAAATAAAACTTAATTACCACTGAGTTACCTAAACTGAAGTCTTATGTTTGTGAAAATGCATCAGCTGATAAAACAAAACAGCTGACTTTGCTTAATTTTGTCATCATTAAATCTGGTGGTGTATAACTACTTGTTTGAGTAAATGAGATGTGTATAGTTTGCTGTGTAATTGTATTTGAGAATTCACCTGATATGACGCCGCCGAGCAAGCCAGGAACAGCCCGAATCTCTGTCAAATTGTTCAGGTTGAAGTACTCATCACATGTTTCATTTCCAAGGTCACCTTTGCAAAAAAGTCTCCACAGTTCGGTAGGGTGGGTTACATTGCCGATGACCTCCGTCTTTAGACACTTGTCAAACTTATTTTTCAAGGTGCGGTTGCCTAGCAGACAGATTCTGTTGATGCACAAGAGATCAAAAATATAATCTAATTAATTGTGTAATTAAATATGCTTCATAACATTTAATACAGGCTCTTAAAATGATAAACATCTTTAACATATTGCAATCAAATAATAAGGCATACGCATAGACATTTCTAGTTTTGAATTTAGGTTTTTGTTGTTACGTCACGCCAGGTAGCCCCGCCCACACTAGCCTCGCGGTAAATGTCAACATCAAACATGGACGGAGAGCGGAGAGAATGATTGTGGAAGTTTAGAATAGGATATGATTTGACAAACTTCTCAAGTTCCACAAGGAAATCATAAAGGCCTGTCATGTCAAGTCAAGCCTCACGGACGTCACGAGAATAAGAGGTATGTGTTCTTAGTTTTTACACTCTTCAGTAGCAGTGAGTAGGGGTGTAATATACTGGTAGACACGATTAACCGGTAGAAATTTGTCAACTATCACGTTGCTGTGCTGCGCCGTCAAGATAGCTTATCATTTGCATGCGTTTTTAAGCATTGCAGTTTAAAAACAGCTGATTTTGTGCGCGCTCTCTGAGAGACTCCCATCATGAAGCTGCTGCTCATAGAGCACGTGTGAAATGAACTCAGCACTTTTTGCGCGTAATTGAGCTTGAACGGTTAAATACACATACCCATGTATTTGCAAGTAAACAGAGTCATTTATGTCTTAAGTGAAGTTAAACAGTTGAGAAAGAACAGGGGTGGTAAAAGTACTCAAAAGTTATACTCAAGTAAAAGTATATATACCTAAATAAAAAATGACTCCAGTAAAAGTAGAAAGTCCTCCATTTAAACATCACTTGAGTAAAAGTACAAAAGTATCCAAATTAAAACGTACTCAAGTACCGAAAGTAAAAAGTAAATATTGAAATTAATTGTAAATATCAATAATTAAGCAGATCAATTGTTTTGGGAGTGATATGCAATGCTTTAATTGAACAAATTATAAGATTAGATACTGCAATTGAGAATTTGTTAGATTTGCAATCATAAGAGACAATTAAGCAACTTAACAGAGTATAGGGGTTGAACTTAAAATAGACATGCTCCATAACATTAGCTGCATCAAACAGAAGATGTGCAAGATACTATTAACTAATTTAAAATGAATTAAAAAGCCATAACCACAATGGCATATTACTTAACAATTAGTTAATAGTGATGTGCCTCAACAAGTGAAGTCATGACATAATGAAACCTTTGCAAATCGTTATCTAATGATTAATTAAAGCAGACAACTGGAAGTTGAAATACATGGCTGTGACCCATTGTGATAATTAACAGATTAATTTACATTTATTAGTTCATATAATATGTTATTAGGGAATTAATACAATGTCATATTTAATTAATAGAAATTCATGTATTACTTAACCTATTAATCATACATAAATTTCATTAGTTGCTGATGCAGTAATCATTAATAAATTATTTAGTTCTTCATGAGTCATACATTAACTCTTGATTATCTGTGCATTAGTTAAGCATGAATTAATGCATATTAGTGCACAGGTATTGTAAAGTGTTACCAATGCTTTCATAGTGTGCCGCGAAAGAAAAAAGTTTGGGAAACACTGAGCTAACGTTAGTGTGGCAAACCTATTCAGCTTTTCCAAGTCTAGCCCCGACTGGATCATCCATGACCGATCGACAGCATGCAGGGAGAACCAGCTTACTAGCTTAATTCTCTCCGGCACCCCCGTTTTTTGTTGGTTTGGAAAGCAAGTGTAATAAATACTTGGAGCGGGCATGGGGAAATGTATTGGAGTAAAAAGTAAACTTTGTCTTTAATATTGTAGTGGAGTAAGAGTGAAAGTAGATGCAAATAAAACATACTCAAGTAAAGTACAGATCCCCGAAAAAAATACTTAAGTAAAGTAACAAAGTATTTTTACTTCATTACTTACCACCTCTGAGAAAGAACAATACAAGTATAATGGATCTGTGCAACCAGTCTTAAAGTGGCAGCATCCAAATGTACCTGCTGTCATTATTAATGCTAATCAAACAACAACAACAACAACAACAACAACAACAACAACAAAAAGAGAGAAAATATCTCTTGACACTTGACTAAATAAAGTTATTTGTATAAACGACACCAAAGCTTGAAATATCACAATCAACACTGAACTAATTAACTAATGTGCCCTTCAAGTTTAATCACAAATATCGAAATAGCAGGTTCCAAGCTGCTCTCTGCAGAGCAAATGGGTGGAGCTTACGTCTAGCTCCCCCTCACTAGACGTCCAGCGAGGACGAATTAAAGGATTAGTTCACTTTTAAATAAACTTTTGCTGATAATTTACTCACCCCCATGTCATCCAAGATGTCCATGTCTTTCTTTCTGCAGTCGAAAAGAAATTAAGGTTTTGGATGAAAACAGTCCAGGGTTTATCTCCATATAATGGACTTCAATGGGAAACAAACGGTTCAAAGTCCAAATGACAGTTTCAGTGCAGCTTCAAAGGGCTTTAAACGATACCAGATGACGAATAAGGGTCTTATCTAACGAAACGATCAGTTTCTGCAAGAAACCGAGCAGTATTTATGCTATTAATTTACCTCTTAACAGACAAACGCGATCGCCTCTGAGCTCCGCCATAACTTCCGGAAAGTGAGGTCAAATTCGATCGTGGTCATAGATATATCGATAGTAGATGCCTCATTCTACTGTTCCGTGCAGTCGCTAATGAGGCATCTACGTATACATCTATGACCACGATCTAATTTGACCTTACTTTCCGGAAGTTATGGCGGAGCGTTGGTCTGTTAAGAGGTAAAATAATAGCATACACTCTAAAAAAAAAGTCTCGTAATCATAAGGGAACCTTTTTTAGTGCTATATAGCACCAATTTTGGTGCTTCAGTGGTTCTTCAGAGGTGCTATATAGCACCTTAGTCAAAGAACCGGTGAAGAACCGGTGAAGAACCTCTGAAGAACCGGTGAAGAACCACTGAAGCACCAAAAATGGTGCTATATAGCACTAAAAAAGGTTCCCCTATGATTACGAGCCAAGAACTATTTTTGGTGCCATATAGAACCTTTTTTTTTTTAGAGTGTAAATACTGCTCGGTTTCTTGCAGAAACTGATCGTTTCGCTAGATAAGACCCTTATTCGTCGTCTGGTATCGTTTAAAGACCTTTGAAGCTGCATTGAAACTGTCATTTGGACCTTGAACCGTTTGTTGCCCATTGAAGTCCATTATATGGAGATAAACCCTGGACAGTTTTCATCCAAAACCTTAATTTATTTTCGGCTGCAGAAAGAAAGACATGGACATCTTTGCTGACATGGGGGTGAGTAAATTATCAGCAAAAGTTTATTTTAAAGTGAACTAATCCTTTAATGTATTTTGGGCCTAATGGGTGGTGCTAGAATATCCAACCATAGCCAATAACTCTATCCCTCCGCCCCATTAGACGTCATTTGACTCTGCAATGAGTACCACTTGCATTAATGCCGCCTTCACGTGCTATCGGAAATTTGATAATTCCCACTTCTGAAGTCGTGATTCAAATTTCAAAACCTCTAATCGCATTCAAATTTTGAAAAGGGAGGGCGTTCATGTGGAATTTTTTACCTCGGAAACTCGTATTTACGATAATTCCGATAGCACATGAAGGCAGCATAATAATCAAGTGAAGACATAATTACGAGCAGGAAACTCTAGATGAATTCTAGATGATGCACAGGTTGCCAAGTTGGGACATTCTTCTTCCTTGGAAGTTGGGATGGTGGAATGGGCGTGCCGATGTGAAACCTGATGGAAACACTAATCTGTAGTATTGATAATATCATAATCTCTCTATATATAGAGAGATGAGTGTGCGGAAAGCAAGTCTGTAGAAAATGGTGTTAATTACCCGTTTGCTTCACATTTATTTGTGATTCCATAAATGATAGAAATAGATATTTTTCATCATTTTGAATTTAGTGGTTATTTGGGTTTATTGTTCACAATATAATTCTTTTGTTTCTATTTCTATGTGATGTTTCCGACTTGAATGTGAGACATTATAATTTGTACTTGAAGGCAGGCAGCATAATGTTTTCCACCCTTGTGGATAAGCCTGTCGCAATATTCAAATATCGATATATTGCACAATAGATGTACATGACCTCAATAATTTTTTGTGATGCAATATATCGCCCAATTTGTTTACATGATAATGAATGTCACCAGCATTTTACTCGATTGTGCTGTCATCTTGTATGTTTTCCGTGACTAAGGCGAAAGTGGTTCTCGGGCAGTTCCTTCATACACAGAGCGGTTATCGACAGGTGAAAAAAAAGGCGCCATTTGAGGCGTTATAGTGTTTTCTCAACTACTGACAGTTTGGAAGAATAAGTCCAAATGGACTCGATTTCAAAGCCGCAATCCCCTGTTCCGGTGCACATATAAATGTCAACGCAGTGTGACGAGTGTTAAAGCCGTTTCACAAGGGAAAATGTTTATTTACTATTTATTCAATTTTTTTATTTAGGATAATATATTTTTTACCCTTAATTTCCATGATCTAAAGAATCAAAAGGTTGTCATTTGAAAGTGTGTAGGTCTACTTGCATTATTATGCTGTTATATTAGGATAATGTATATTCAGTGGCATAAAATAGTCTTAAAATGACAATAATATCGTTTATCGCTATTATTTATGGGACGATATATCGCGAAAAACAAAAAGTAGTTATCTTGACAGGCCTACTTGTGGAGTTTAAATGTCCATGTAAAAATCACAGCATTACTCACGTATAATTGGGAGGCTTGATGGCGCTTTGGATGACACCTGCGTAAATGGCCATAATTGACAGCACCACACAGGACAGGAAGATCAAGGCCAGCTTGTTGACATATTTAACCCCAACAAACACTACCAGGGTCATGATAGCTAAACAGCACGTGCCATAAATACGCATGTTATTTTGCATCCCATTTGGCTCCTGGTCGTCAAACACATTAGCCTCTGGCTGGATGTATGTCTGTAGCAGGGTATGAAAGGAAAGAGAGAGAAAGGTTTACTAAGGATACACAAGTTAATATGATTTTTGTGGTTATGTGACTAAGGCAATGAAAGGGGAACTCATCTGCTGAGTTGAGTTAGCTCAGCAGTGCTGACTCAAACTCTTCTGCAGTGAGTACTGTATTTGCTCGCAAGAAATGTTAGTGTTGGTCCATAAGTTTTGACTCACCAAAAAAATTTCCATGGTTCCTAGTATGTACATAGAACCTGCAAATGTGGTGCCCAGGTAGAAACACAAACCCACTGCTCCTCCAAACTCTGGGCCTAATGCTCTGGAGATCATGTAGTATGAACCACCAGCTAAAGTGAGAAGAGAATCAAGTTGACTTGAAACAAATACGGAGCAAATAACAAAAATATATATTAGAGTGACATAACAGATTGAAATCATACCAGGTACTACACCGTTAGTCGCAATGGCACTCATTGAAATTGCAGTCAGCATGGTCTATGGATGAAGAAAAAGACTGATGTAAAACAAAACTTATATATGCTTGCTTGCAGGGTATTATCATTTTTAGTTTAGTATTCCTACCGTATTTTACTCAAAATTTGGTTTCACTCTATCATTGTCAGTTTTAATTATTTCAGGGTTTACTAATTTTAGTTTTTTGTTTTAATATTTTAGGGCTGATGTTAAGTTAATGTAAGTACATTTTTCAGCAGGATCTAATGTTATTGCTGTGTAATTTGACTCTAAGCGGTGTAGTGACTAACTTAACCTAGCAGAACATTGTTTAAATAAAAAATATTATTATAGGTTTATTATTATCTACGTGTATTTGGGTAAAGATATGGTTAAAAATGGATTTTTTACACACATTAGGGCTGCACAATTAATCAAATTTGTAATCGTGATAACAATTACGTATGCCACAATTATGTAATCGTTCATTAAAATGTAATCGCAATTACAATAAAAAAAGTCCACTAATATTATTCTGTGTACTTAATGTTTTTTTTCGTTCTACAGGTTATCTTAAGTTTTTTCCCCATTGTTTTTATTTTTAGTTTTAGTATAACATTATAATTCCATGCATATTTTTTACTTTTTTTATTTAAAGAAACCAAACCAATGTATATTTGACCTTTGAGGCTTAATGCTATAGAATAATCGTAATTAATAATCGCAATTACAATTTCAAGGGAATAATCGACAATTATGATTTTTTTTTGTCATAATCGTGCAGTTAAAACCCACAATTAGTATTGTCATCATTTAATATGCAGTAAATGGTGAAACATTTATTTGTATTACATGGACCTTTTGATATAAAAAGTTCTTTGTCTTGATTTTTTTAAAACATTTTTTAGCCAAATCTCAAAATTGTCCTATACACCATAGGACAAGTTTGATATTTGTCTCAAGCATGGTTCAATAAATTACAACTTTTATAAATTAAAAAAGAAAAGCATAAAAAATGTTAATAAATACCTCAGTCATAATTTTTAGTAATTTTAGTGATCATTTTTCTCATCTTGATACATTTGGACACTAAAAAACCATGTCCTCCAGTGTGACACCATAAACTGATTTTTCCAGTTTTTCGGGCAATTCCACTGACAAGTTTAATTAGTTGAAGGACCCCATTCAAGGTCATGTTAGGCCCTGTCCCAAATGGCACCCTAAACCCTCATGGTCTTCCTCTGAGTCCGCACTTTCACGACGTAATGCTGCTTTGACTGCCGGGAAGAAGTCCGCTGCGTAATCCGCACCAGTGCGGGCTCGGCAGAAGTGCACATCGAGGGCGCATATCGACCTCAAAGGGGGCATTCGCGAGCACCCTTCTGAGACCTAAAATGACAACTGGGACACCCTGCGGTCTCGTGGACTTAACGGACACGCGCACGCACAGCCATTCTTAGTCCAAAAGACCGAAAGTGCAAATGAAGTGTGCCATTTGGGACAGGGCCTTACTGTGAAGCCCATGATGTGGACATGGTAAGATTTTGTCTCAGAATTGTTCAAATATTTAACTTTTTTGGAACTACTATAAAAGTTTTAAGTGTTGTTGTCCTTTGGTGAGACACTCCTTTATTCGTAATTCTTTCTATGTCACACCATAGGACACATTTCAGTAAAAATGTTCAAAAAACAGTGAAAGAATTGATCGTTAGTGACCCCTTATATTTTCTCAAACATCAGGCTTCACACTACACATATATATATATTAATTTGTTCTCCAAAAGTGGTGTTTTACAAAAAAGGATTTTGTCATTTGTCAACTTTCCAAATAACATTTTGTTTTTTTTATATATATAAAAAGTTACATAGTATAACTTTAATGCAGACACGTTGCAATTATCTTAAAAACTAAAAATGAAATTAATTTATAATTATTTTATAAAATTAGTTTCAGTTTATCGCTGTCATGTTAGTTTTCATTTTTAAAAGCCCAACACCAAGCTTTGATCAGGCCAGTAAAATTCTTCCACACCAGACTCTGTTAGCCATATCACCTGGATTTGTGCAGTCATGTTGAAACTGTTTCCGCAATGTTTGAAGCACACAGTTCTTTTTTGTGTGTGCTATAGAATAAAGATTTGTCATCACTGGAAGAGGAAGTGTTGACATACTTTTGGCCATGTCAAGTTTTTTCCTTTGGTGTGCGTGACAAAACTGTCAAAAAAGGTATTAGCCTAAAAGCAATGATTGAAGAAACTCAGCCATGTTTCTTTTCTCTTTTCACATCTAGATACTCTAGGTCTTGGGTTTTCAAAGTCAAAGACATTGGGCCTCCCTACGGACACAAAGTACAAAATGCTATGCAAACACAATGATTTATCTCTCATCCACCCGCAATTAATATGAATGCTATTTTATATTACTTGGCCTGCCCAATCGGTGGATATACGCGCGTGTCAACGTTGCAGACAGCATGATCAAAACTTCCGCGATTGTATTTTTCCTTCAAATATCAAGTCAAGAGAGTGAACAACGCACATCAAGAGAGGAATATTATTTCACTATTTAATATGATTCGTAATGGTAGCCCGTCTGGAAAACACATAGCCCCGGGAGCCCTGCGAGCCCTGTGACAGTAGTAAGTTATGTTTAGTTAGACATGTACACAATGTAACATTGTATTTGATCTGTAACAATGCAATACCATCACATATAAACTTTTTTTACTCACATTAGTGTGTTGCTTCATTCATCCTGTCTGCAAATCCAGTCTCTTGTTTACAAACGAATCCGTGGTTAAATGAACATACGTGCAATGTCTTCCCCACGTGAGCTGGATATTAATTAAAAATAAAGTGCAACCACACATTTCCAATATTAGAGTCCGAAGGAAGCTTATGCAGCGACTGTGTTCTTCCACAACCAGGCACCGCGCAATATCTTGCTATCTTCGGCATGTTTATTGCTCGGTAGCGCGATCAGTTTAGCTCTACAAGTCAGTGGACGGGGCTACATATTTATCTGTTGAGGCGGCGTTTCAGCATACGATGGTGTCAAGGGTCGACATATTGTGAGACCGTTTTCTGGGCCTGTTGTCAATAAAAGCTTTTCTTTGACTAACAAGGAAGTTTTCAGCTCCGAAACCCACATGATATTCTTATATCACGATTAACTTTTATAAAGGCTCAAGGGAAAGTTGATTTCTCAATTCATCACCCCTTTAATGTGTATACCTGACATGTGTTAGTGTGTGTGTTTTTGATGTTCAAGCGCAATAAGCCATGGAACTCAGATTGCAAGTTGTCTGAGAGGCAGCTTTCTGTCCGCACGCTTCGGGTGTGAGCACTGAACTCAGTTCTCTTGCACAGTTTATTGCACTTTTAATAACTTAAGTTACTTAGTAACTTTAAGCAGTCCTGTGCTGCGTGGATACATTTACATACAGCCATTGCAATTGACACTTTTCGGCTGGATGTATAGCCCTACTCCTTCGCGCCTCCCCTGACATGTCCTCGCGCCCCCCCTGGGTAGCTCCACCCCACACTTTGAAAACCCCTGCTCTAGGTAAACTAGGTTAGTGAGTCCAAAAAAAAAAAGATATTTTAAATTGTCAATGGGAAAACACTCACGCAAGAACAGCACATAAAGACGACAGCAAGGGCCTGCATGATTCCCGCTGTACCCACTATCCACGTGAGCCGCAGGAACAGAATCACACCCAGAATGTTTTGCATACAGGGCAGGAACACTCCTATAAATGTGCCCATTTGAGGGCCCTTCAAAACAAACACAAAATTGACACAAAACAAAAACATTTAACCTAGGCTGTGTTCACACTGCAGGGCTTAATGCTCAATTCCGATTTTTTGAAAAAATGCGATTTTTTTGCAAGGCCGTTCACATTTCCAATTAAATGCGACATTTTGTGATCTCCTGTGTGAACGTGAAATGACCATAGACCGTAAAAAAATGACAAAAAATGACCCAGAAGTGACCCGCATGCGCAGAAGAGTACTCAACGGTCAACGACGTCACTTGTTGTTTACGGAAGTAGCCAAATATGGGTGTCAGCATTGGAGTTCGTTTAGCTTTATTAAAGTTATTTTCGCAACGGAGCCAGCACCATTACAACCTTTTCATGTTAAGAAGAAAATTAAAAAAGAGGAGGAGAGCAAGGTTTTTGGCCATGGCGTTTTGTGGAGCAGTGGTAGCAACGTCGGTACAGAGAAACGTGTGTGTGCGGAGTCGCAGCCAGGAGTGGTGGGATACTGATGTGAGTGGCTTTACTGATACCGAATTCGTCAGTAACTTCAGAATGACCAGATCCACCTTCAATTATGTTTGCGAGCGCCTTCAACTAACTTTGTCACGGGAAGAGACACGTCTGCGGCGGCCCATAACAGTGCAGAAACGCGTTGGAGTTGGAGTGTATTGGCTAGCAACAGGTGCGTACTTCTTCTTTTATTGGCGGTTAGCAACTATTTCTTGTGCATTACCGCCACCACTGGACTGGAGTAAGGAACGGGAGTTACAATGATGACGTTTGTCGCGTATCAACGACGTGCGGGTCGGATACATGTGACCTGGCAGTTCAGACTGAAGACGCATTTCAAAAGATCGGATATGTATCGGATTTGGACCACATACCCAAGTGGCCTGGGTCGCATTTGAAAAGATCGGATCTGTGTCGTTCAGACTGTCATGAAAAGATCAGATACAGGTCGCATAAGGGCAAAAAAATCGGAATTGGGTCGTTTCAGCCTGCAGTGTGAACGCAGCCCTAGATTGACAGTCACACACAAAACAAAAACATTTAAGCTATGTACAAACAGATTCCAGCAAAACTGAAGCCTTGAATTCAATGAGTCTCCTATAATCATCTTAGTGTGAGTCACCTTTACGGTGACTCTCTGGATCCCATCCTCACTCTCAGCCTCCTCGTGCTCGATGACCCCCTGGGTTACGTTGGTGTAGTGGGCCAGTTTGTTGAGGAGGGATGACACCATCGGAGTGCTGTCAATCTCATCCTGTGAATAAAGACATGGAGGAGCTAAAGTTTATATACAGCACTGTGTTGTAACTTAGTGACAAAATATAAATGAATCTCATAAATTGAAGAATTTAATTTGAATATAAAGTGCCCCAACAGTGATAGCTGATGCACAAGGATGAGAGGTGTGTGAGTTTTAAGTTTGTTACCTCATAGAGAGCCATATGCTTGCCGTAGATGCTGTCATCATGATCTGTACTGATTAAAGAGCTGGTTTCTCGGAGGGTCTCATCACCTGGCAAGTGACAGAAAACATATATTTTAGTTTAGAGAGCGGTTGATTTTCTGGGTTAAAAGCTGAAATATGCTATAACACTAGCATAATCGCTGAAGAGATTTTAAAACATTAGGCAGAATGCATTTGCTGTCTCACTTAGTAAATGGTTACTGTAAAAAAAAAATTGGGCATCATACACTAAATAACTGAGAATCACATGCCACACTTTCAAGTCGTTCCAAACACAACAAACTCGCACAAACACATACCTCACCTTTAGGAGATGACAGATGAAAACAATAAGTGTTAAAAAATGGGCACAAAACATATCAAACATGTTTCCGAAGTTAAAAAAACAAACTGTGCCCATCATACACTACGTGATTTTTTTTCTGAAATCTATCAAGTCCAACTGCCCAAAATCGGCAGTTTTGCTCTGACTTTAGTTTCAGCAACTAAATTCGACTCCTTTAGACTGCAAATCAGGGCAAAAATTCAATGTATTCCAGCCTTATAGATTTATCAGATGTTTTGTACAGTGTTGTGTTTAATCCGGCAAAGACAAGTACAAAAAAAAACAATAAAACTGAAAGTGCTACCTGTATTTGTCAAGACATGTTTATTCTTGTCTTGGAAAAAAAACACATTACAAAGCCAGCATATTTTCCACATAACTCTTCATCTGTTATTTTACTCAAGAAATAAAATTTTTGCAATAACGTTTAAATAATGGCATGAAATGTTATTAAATAAGTGTTTAAAGCCACTGACATACATTATACTGTTTATTATGCATGATTGTTTGCATTCACCAAGCAATATACGTGGGAAACTAAAAGACATGCGAGAAGGTAAAATACATACAGATCAATCAGATTATTTTTGTCCATGCAGTATCCAGGAGACACTCAACTAGTCTACCGCACATGTGAATACCTCTGCCTGAAGGTACGAAACATATTGTGGTCATAAAAAGGAAAGTTAAACGATTTTCCACTATATCAAATTCCAAATGATCAAAAAAACACTAATGCCAAGTTGAAAATCGTAAGCTTACTTGTGCAAATTGTAATTCACTTTTGTTGATCCATTTCAATGAGATTTAAACTCACCTAACGTCTCTGGATTCAACTCGGATTCACACTCCATGCTGAGAGGGAGACGAAGGCGTGAATGTGTCTGATGGACTAGTAAAACCCTTTTTACCTGGTCTCTTGTTTGATTAAAAGAGGAGACACTATGCCTCTGAAAAATGCTGTACAGTCTCCTATGGTGCAAAGCTGTCTTTTGAACCACACTACTGCAGCTGATCTCTGCTAGGCAAACTCCTACGTTTTTTCAAGAGGGACGTTGGTGGGATCAGTCTGTGTTCCAGCAGTTGTCCAAGTCTTGTATTTCTTGTGTCTGGTTGTCTCGTAGTGTTCTTTGCTCATTTTTTGGCTCCAGTACGTGCTGTAGGCGATATCAGCCTCACCCTGCCTTCAAGTTTGTTTTGTCCTTTCTCAAGGTTCAATAGCAACATCAGACTCATTCAGTTCTGTGTTTCTTTTCCATCTGTACGGGATCATTGACTGGCAGCACTAAGCACAAGTCTTAAATGACTTGATCCACTCGAGTTGGGGAGGGGAATTGCATGTAAAAACCAGTTAGTAGACTGAATGAGATAATGTTAAAAAAAGAAATGGAAAAACTATATGTGCACTATGTGCAATACTATGAAATACAGTTCATCGGCATGCTGGACATAATTTGTGTAGTTACAGAAACATTGGTGGAACGGGAGGAAAGAGTCTCAAGTGTTTCAACATCTTTATATTTAATAAAAATCAAGCTGTATATATATATATACATTTGTAATTTATAAGAAGGCAGATTTTTAAAAAGTCAACTGGGAATATCTACAGTATTTCCCAGGCCTGTGCTGCCATTGATCTAATTTCACATCTCTTTCCACAGTGAGAACAGAACAATAACAGCGAAGGTTCATAAAAGGCTTCAGAAACATTCTTTTCCTGAGAACTCCTTCCGTGTGACTTGTAAATTGTGTTTATAATCCCGTGCGCAGCTAATTTTGTATACGAATGATGAAATCCCAAAGGGACTAATTTGTGATGTTTTGGAAAAGCTCATAGTTGACACATATTTATCAAGACCTGAATTGAAACGTATAACAGATTCAGCCAAATCCAGTTTTGAAAACAATACAGGGTATGCACTGCAGATTAAAGGTTTGGGGTCGGTACGATTTTTAAATGTTTTTGAAAAAATATTTTGAAATATTATAAATGTAATTTATACCTGCAATTGCAAAGCTGAATTTTCAGCAGCATTATTACAGTCTTTAATGTCACATAAATCATTCTAATATACTGATTTCACGTTTAAGAAACATTTCTTATTATTGTCAATGTTGATAGTTGAGCTGCTTAATAATTTTGTGGAAACTGTGATACACTTCTTTCAGGATTCTTTGATCAATAGAAAGAATAATATGCATTTATAGCACTTTATTTTACAGTCCTGTTTCCCATGTACATAATATATACTTATTTCTAGTAATTGTAATAACTGGGTAATAACTAGTACTAACCCTGAACTTACCCCTAAACCTAACCTTAACCCATGTAGTTACCTTATATTGCCCAGTATTTTCTTAGGTATGTACACTGTACATGTAAGTGCACGTACTGTGAAATCAAGGTCTAACTAAATTTTTGTAACATGATAAATGTCTTTGTGTCTCGCTAGGTTGTTGCAAGGAACACGTATGATGAGGGAGATTAGAACAGGGAACAGATTTGAATGATAAATCCACAAACACATAGCTTGCGTAAATGAGATCGGACAAGGAACTGAATAAAACAGGGATAATGAGGGAACTAAACTTTATCCCTGCAAAATGTGAAATATAAAATAATAGTCGGAAATCTATTTTTTAAATGGAACAGTTAATTGAAACTTTAGACAAAATACACAAGGAAATCTTTTTTTTAAAGTTTAAGTTTGCATATGGGGTTTATATTTTGTATCATATTTGATACATCAGGCTTTTATAGTCCACATACAGGGAGAATATGCTCACAGTCGAGGAGGGGGAAAAACATTATTCAGAGGCCCAAACTGAAAAAAAAAAAAAAAAAAAAAAAATATATATATATATATATATATATATATATATATATATATATATATATATATATATATATATATATATATATATATATATATATATATATATATATATATATATATATATATATATATATATATATATATTATAATATAATATATAATATATTTGGTGCAAATGTTTTTATTGTCTAAAAGTAAGATGAAATTCTGATTGCTTGTAATGTAATTAATTATGAGTCTCAATGATGATTGAGAGATGTACAAATAAGAGTTCCTCAAAAGCCTTATGTATCATATTTGATACATACATTTTAACATGATGTTTATACAAAAAAATTATGTATGAATAATCAAATAAACCTTGCTTCAAAAGTTGCTTCAGTTCAGTACATGTTCTTCTCGAAATATTAATGACAATACATGAATAGCAAGTTATCCTTACGTTTACTTTATAAAAATCATTAAAGATTTCACAGTTAAAAGATGACTGTCACAAGATGACTGGTGTGAAGAAGCACAAGACAGGAACTACTTAACTCACTGACGATACCGGACAAAGAACTATGGAGAACTCAAATACAAAGCTGAAACAGAACTTGTGTGGGGAACTAATTAACCACCAAGGAGACTAGCTAGTGAGCTAATGTCAGAGACCAGGCAAAGAATCAGAAACTGAACAGAAAGGGAACATAAACGTTATAATGACCTGAAGGGAAAAAATTTTACTCATGTGTTAAAAGGTAGCCTGACGTTGTCATACTCAATTCTAGTCAGAATATGAGTTTTATACTGCTCCGTTGGGCTGTGATTATGGGGCGTGTTTCAACCGAACCAGGAAAGACCTCAATTGGATAGACCTACAACCAATCAGAGCAACGGAGCGACGCATAACGTTAGTTGTCAAATGTCAACAGAACTCAACTGCACAGTGCAAAAGGTGTTGCCAAGTTTGCGGTTTTGCCGGGAGATGTTTTTCCATGTTCGCGGGTTGAAGCGACCCCAATTATGTGATATTTAGACCCAGGAACCCAGGCAACCCTGCCAAAAAAACACATATTTTACCCCCCAAACGCCATTTTTTGATTTGGGCTAGTTTTGAGTAGCAATTGGGCGGATTTTGTTGTAAAAACATGGCAACCCTGTGCACGCATGCTGGAAGAAGTGAGTGTAAACAATGTTTGCCGGTGTTGTAAAAAAGAATTTAAGGATACATGGGGTACTTACCAACACGATCATCATTTCTGAGAGAAATAGAAAAGGTGGATGCACATACGAACAAGTTCTCCGTTTGGGATTAGAACAAATTCAACCCAAGCATTCTTTGGTGATGTGGATGCTTACGTTACTGTTGATCATCTGTCCATCATCATCTAAAGCCCGCCCTGACAATTTGATTGGTCCGAACAGCTCTGGTTCGAGCATAGTTGCTCCACAACGGATCAAGTCCAGACCGAACTTCCCGAACTAAAATGTTGTGGGCGGGGCTAAGTTCGGCTGGCATCCAGGCTAGTTAAAAGGCCTTTTACTTGTTAAAAAATGCAGACTATCAATCAAAGGGCAGAAAGCAAGTAGATAGAAGATTGTGTACAACAGGTTTTTTATTTTATTTTTTAGCAACGTTCTGTTTTCTGATGATTTGTAGGCTACCATGGATGCCAGCCGAACTTAGCCCTGCCCACAACATTTGAAGTCGGGAAGTTCGGTCTGGACTTGATCCGTTGTGGAGCAACTATGCGAACCTAGGACTGCACGATTTGGGGAAAATATCTAATTGCGATTATTCTGGTTAAAATTGCGAGTGTGCGATTTAAAATGCGTTTATTATTTAATTAAAACATTTTTTACAAATGAAAAGTGTGTATATAACATTTTGTGTTTATATATTAATATGGCTAATAATAAATATTATTATTATTATTGCTTAATAAAAATAAGAAATATTGCTATTGCAATAACATTTTCATTATTAAAAATGTAAAATAGCATTTAAGAATAAATATAACAGTATAATAATAATAATTACAATTATATTTGACTAGAAAACTTATTTTACAAAAAAAATGATGGGTTACCTGTTAATGTGCAGACAGACTATGACTAAAAATCATTAGAAAGGTCTATGGATTTATTGTAAAAAAATATATTATTATAAAAATCTGTGCTTTTTATCTGTGATATCAATTTCTTAAAGTCTATGTCTTTTAAAGCTACACTGTGTAACTTTTTTAGTTTATTCTTAGCTAAAAACACTTTCAAAAATATATGTGCTCATTAATGTATATTTACTTCTTTCTAGTAATAAAGTATTCTCGTAAGTTTATAAAATGCCATTGAAAATACATACGGTAATGGGTTTGAATGCGGGTCGCCATGTTGCCCCTCCATCTTGAAAGTACATCAGCCAAAGAGGGACATACCCGTAAATTCAAGCTTCGCCTTTCACGTTTTAACACTCGATGGCACCGTGTCGAATGTGGACGAGGTCGAACTGGAAGCCATATTAATCTTGGACTAAATCGGCCACCGTAGGAGTTAAAACGAAATCGGAATTGAGAGGAAGAGAAACTAATATTCACTGGGTGGTCATATACCTTTCCACCGCTAGATGGGGGAAAATATCACACAGTGTAGCTTTAATATGAAATATGAGCCTCTTATGCATCCACTGTGGGGATTTAAAACTCCTGCACATTGAAGAAAAACATATGGATTGTCAAACTTTTGGATAGAAAATAATAAGAAGAAATACTTCTAAATAAATGTATAATTCATGCTGGAAGCCAGAGGGCGCCCTCGAGCAGAAACTCCACATTGCCACATTTGAAGTAATCCTTTGTTTGTTTTCAGGATATCCCTTCCCTATGGGAAATCCCTAGAGTGAAGCCTGCGCTGTAGGCTGAATAAAACGAAGATAGAAACGCTTTGACTGATTAATAATAAACATGAAGATAATACTTCTGCGACAAGATATGGTGTATTTGAGTTCTTCAAGACTTCTCTGGTATTTTCATAATAATAAAGTATGCAGTGCTGATTGACATTCTGTGATAAGAAGCCACATCAGCTCGACTGACTATATGAAGTGAGTTAAAACGTGTTATTAAACGTATTTTGTTGGACAACAGGTTTATGAACACTTCACACTGCTAGTTTGTGAAGATGTTTGACACGTGCTTTTTCAAACGCACGTTATAAGTGACTCAAACTCGCAGTGCTTTCAGACGAAGCAGCGTTTACAACTGATCACAGAGCCCATTCTTCACTGACACACTGGGCATTTATTTATTTTATAAAAATCGCAGCCTTTGCACTTTCATAATCGCACATAAACCAAATCGCGATTGCGGTTCGATTTCGATTAATCGTGCAGCCCTACTCGAACCAGAGCTGTTTGGACCAATCAAATTGTCAGGGCGGGCTTTATACGATGATAGACAGATGCTCAACAGTAACGTAATCATCCACGTCACCAAAGAGCACTTGGGTTGAATTAGTTCTAATCCTAAACGGAGAACTTTGTATCACCTTTACTATTTTTCTCAAAAATGACGATCGTGTTGGTAAGTACCCCGTGTATCCTTAAATTCTTTCTACAACCAACACCGGCAAACATCGCTTACACTCATCTTCTTCGTCTACTTCCAGCATGTGTGCAGTTGACAACTCTGCGTCCCTCCGTTGCTCTGATTGGTTGTAGTTCTATCCAATTGAGTGCAGAGGCATTTTCTTTTCCTGGTTCGGTTGAAACACGCCTCATAATCACAGCCCAATGGAGCAGAATCAGACTCATATTCTGACTAGAATCTGAGTATGACGACCTCAGGCTATTTATAGGCCTTAGAAATTCATGTATTCTTAGAAGAAAAGGTTCTATATAGAACCATAAAGGACACTTCATATACAGAACATTTAGGGGTTCCTATCATGGGATCATTTGATGGATTTAGTTTTAATGAATTACATTGGTTTTAATCGATTTTTTATTTTGATTAAATATGAATTAAGTAGCTTGTAAACATACTATATCACTAGAAGAAATTAAACATGAAAGTATTATGTGATCATTTAAGACATTTGCTCCTTATACAGAGCCTTTTTGGCATAAATGGTTCTTTAACATTGAGTCTAGAACCCCACTGAACCTTTTTTCTAAGATATGATAAAGTAAAAAAAATCATAAAAATATGATACGGTAGGCTTTATGGGTTAATGAGGGTTAAATTATCAACTGATTATGCATTCGCAGGCACTTTCATTTCATAAAGGACACAGTACAATTAAACTTTTTAAAAGGTCAATTTATAGGAAGAGGGCAAATTCCATGATGATGAGCCACAAGCTCTGCTACACACCCATGTACACACATTAACACTCATAAAAGAAAACATCTGCATTGTGCAAATCTTATGTGAATGTAAATGATAACTATAAACTTGATGAGTACGCCTGTTCCAATTGTGTGCCAAAAACAGAAAAGAAAGGATAATTGACCAATGGGCTGTTGGCACCAGACCACAACTACTACTTTTATGTAAATAAAGATAAAACACCACAACAACGAGAAACCGGGTGCAACTTAAAATACCTGATGAATAAACTGACTCTTAGTCATCATTTGCACCCTAAGCAAACCTGTTTCACTTTTTCGTTTGTGGAACATTAAACATAATTTGTGCAATGGCTCTAGTTTTTTTCTTTGTTAAAGTCAGTGGTCACCAAAACTGTTAGGTTCCCAATATTCTTTAAAATCTCTCTCTTTTTTGTGAGCCAAAGAAAAAAGTCATACAGGATCGACAAAAGGGTGAATAAATGACAGAACTGTCATTTTTGGGTGTTTAACTATTTCTTTATCTTTGAATGGAACCCACAAAATAAAGTACAACTTGGCTATAAGGTCTCTTTTGTTATGAACAAAAAAGTGGTGCAACAGTGTGTAGTCATTATTCTAAAGATAAACACTGAAAAGACGTCAGAGTAAGAGAGAAACAGGAAAATGGAAAACAAGGGCACAGGAAACTGCCACTTGTTTACACTCCATGAGGAGATGATTTCACAAACACATGGCAGTAAACATGGCAAATATTTGCTTTTGAGGATGCACTTACAAAGACGCTTAAGCTTGGAAAAAAAAACAAGCCTTTAACGGGAAGCCTTTAAATGTCCTGCTCTTTTGTTTGCACATGTCTAGGCAGGATTTTTTTTTCCCCCAGAATGCTCTCACCTGAGTAGGGTCCTGCTACTGTATCTGACTCCTCCTTGTCCTCTTCTTTCAGTATATCTCCATCATAGTCTGGATCTGATAATGGGGTGTCCTCCACCGGCACCACTGTGAAGTTGGTGGGCATTTTTCCTCACACCATGTGCTCTGTGTTTAGTTTCTTGAGTCTTTTTCTCTCTGTCTCACCCCAAGTCTCCTGGGCTCGGCAGAGTTCGAAGTTCTCTGACTTCTTCACAACTGTTGTTCAGACGCGGCAGCCCATGTGATCTCTTTCCACCAAATAAGGAGCTTTACACAACTCCTCCCTCCGGGCGACGGGCCGTTCTGTCCTGCCACAGAGCTCTGAGCTGGTGCTTCCTGTTTTGTGTTAACTGCCCTTCTCATTGTACCTGTGACGGCTGGGAGGGAGTTGATTGTTTGTCGTGTCAGAGTCATCTGAGACTGCACAAAGTGATGGGAACAAAAGGCCTAACGCAGTGTTGCATTCCTCAACCCCAGCCCAATTCCCTGCCCCACCCCCTCCTGATGTCCCTAGCCTCAAAGGAAACGTGCAACAATCACTCCATTCAGGAACCATTAGGACTGGAGAGGAATTAATGCTGAAAATAACTTTTCCTGAAAAGACTCCCACTACAACTGCATCAATATTAGGTGGACACTATCCCTTTGCAGAACAAATTTGAATGTCGATCAGTCAGATTCTCCTGAAAGTATGTTTGCATTTATTTGAAATGTGACAATGACTTGCTCTGTTTTCTGCTTCAAGGGTGTGTACACAAACATACCGTAACATAACTGATGGATACATGCTGACAACACGTCCATCAGTCATGTGAGAGTGGCTGATAAGGGTCTCAACGGTGGCACTTTGCTGAATTTACAGGAACAACCTGCATAGTGGTTATTCAGCTATGGTGAAACCTACTGTTGTGACTACAAACTAAGTTTGCAATTGAAACCAAGGCTGTTCTGGTCTGTGGGGTCTAGCACATGAATCACAACTATGAATACATTCTCAAAATATGGAGCATTTTTGGAAGTATCATGTTATAAACAGACTACATTACTTTTTCAGTGAAAAAAGGTTTTTTTTCATGCTTACATAGGCTGCCCTCTGTGGGTTGAAAGACTACGCTGTCTGTGTTTCCCCATGTGACTGCCTTTAACAGACCAGCAGGTGGCAGCCTATACAGTTTTTGGGGCGTTTGTAGGAGTTTCTGACTCCAGCACAAAGCTCCAGAACCTACTCCAATGAAGGTGAAATAAAACGGTATGGTACAAATAATTTAATAGATATAAATTATGTGTTCACACTTGTAATTAGCATTCAGATTGGCATTTTTAACCCCAAACCTAAAGGCATAGGGATATGTTCACAACCTGATTGGTCGGCTTTTATGATGTATTGCCTATTTTGGGACAGAACTTACCGAACATCCAAAAAAATGTGTGCTAGGATATAGAGACTAAGACTTTGTAGCAACTCATAATGTAATAACTGCACATAATGTAGAAACTGCACATAATGTAATAAGTATTACATTATTATTGTAATAAAATATTCATGATGTAATCATTTACTCATTATGTAATAAAATCTTAAGCTCATAATGTAATAAAAAATGTACATTATGAGAAATGTATTACATTATAATCTCACCAAAAACATGTAATATTTTCATTATTGTAATAGCTTTTAAAACATAAAAAATATTAGTATGCCCTTACTAAATAATAAACAAATCTAAATCCAGTATTAAACTACCTACAAAATGCAACAAATTAAAAAAAATCATGCAATTATTATTATTATAAAAAAATATTCCTTTACAGTACATTTTAAAAATCTAAATCCAGTCTTAACCTGCCTACAAAAACCACCAGCTTACTAATACTGCTGCTACTACTACTACTAGTAGTAGTAGTTTAAAGGTGTAAAAGTTATTTATCTTTCTTTTTTACATCACAAAACCCAATTTTTGGAAGTATCATGTTGTTAGCAACAGACTATATTACTTTTTCAGTGGGAATTTTTTTTTTTTTAATGCTTGCATAGGCTGCCCTCTGTGGGTTGAAAGACTACATTACGCTGTCGGTTCCCCCCATGTGATTGGCTGTGTGCCTTTAACGGACCAGCAGGTGGCAGCATATACAGTTTTTGACCATCAAGAGTGCGAATGCACTATTGCCAAAAGTTTTGGGCCGCCTGCCTTTACATGCACATGAACTTTAATGACATCCCATTCTTAATCCATAAGGTTTAATATGGAGTTGGACCACCCTTTGTAGCTATAAGAGCTTCAACTCTTCTGGGAAGACTTTGCACAAGGTTTTTTGACCATTCTTTTCTCTTCAAAGCGCATTTGTGAGGTCAGGCACTGATGTTGGACGAGAAGGCCTGCCTGGCCTGGCTTGCAGTCTCTGCTCTAATTCATCCCAAGGTGTTCTATCGGGTTGACGTCAGGACTCTACAGGCCAGTCAAGTTCCTTTCACACCAAACTCGCTCATCCATGTCTTTATGGTCCTAGCTTTGTGCACTGGCACGCAGTCATGTTGGAACAGGAAGGGGCCATCCCCAAACTGTTCCCACAAAGATATTGTCCAAAATGTCTTGGAGCATTAAAGGGTTAGTTCACCCAAAAATGAAAATTCTGTCATTAATTACTCACCCTCATGTCGTTCGACACCCGTCAGACCTCCGTTCATATTCGGAACACAAATGAAGATATTTTAGTTGAAAGCTGATGGCTGAGAAAGGCTTCAGATAGGCCTCAATTGGCATTCAGTACATTTACTCTTCCAAGATCCATAAAAGGCACTTAAAACGTCGTTACAAAGTCCATCTCACCACAGTGGCTCTACAATAATTTTATGATGCGACGACAATAGTTTTTGTGCGCAAAAAAAAATAAAAATAACACCTTTATCCAACTTGTTATTGTCTTCCGTCTGTGCCTCCACGTCGCATGCGCGAGAATATGAAGCAGATCGTTCTGACATATGACCCAGAAGCGATTTGTTTACGAGCAGAGGAAGACGCGCGTGTCTAAGCTGTTGGATTCTACATTGATCGTGCTTTAGGTCTCGGCGTAGTGCTCAAAATGGGGCTTAAGTGTGCATTTCATGGATTCCCGAACGCCGGCGTTACATCATATTCTCGCGCATGCGTCGTGGAGGCATACACGGAAGGCAATAACAAGTTGGATAAAGGTGCTATTTTGATTTTTTTTTTGCGCACAAAAACTATTGTCGTCGCATCGTAAAATTATTGTAGAGCCACTGTGGTGAGATAGACTTTGTAACGACGTTTTAAGTGCCTTTCATGGATCTTGGAAGTGTGAATGTACTGAATGCCAATGGAGGCCTGTCTGAAGCCTTTCTCAGCCATCAGCTTTCAACTAAAATATCTTCATTTGTGTTCCGAATATGAACGGAGGTCTGACGGGTGTCAAACGACATGAGGGTGAGTAATTAATGACAGAATTTTCATTTTTGGGTGAACTAACCATTTAATAGTTCCTTTCACTGGAACTAAGGTGCCAAGCCAAACCCCTGAAAAATAACCACACCATAATCCCCTCTCCACCAAACTTAACACTTGGCACAATGCTGTCAGGCAAGTTCCTTTCTCCTGGCAACAGTGATTCATCACTCCAGAGAACATGTCTCCACTGCTCTACAGTCCAATAGCGGCGTGCTTTACACCACTGCATCCGACGCTTTGCATTCCACTTGGTGATGGAAGGTTTGGATGCAGCTGCTCGGCCATGGAAACCCATTCCATGAAGCTCTCTACGCACTGTTCTTGAGCTAGTCTGAAGGCCACATGAAGTGTGGAGGTCTGTAGCTATTGACTCTGTAGAAAGTTGGCGACTTCTATGCAATTTGCGCCTCAGCATGCGCTGACCCCACTCTGTGATTTTATGTGGCCTACCACGTCGTGGCTGAGTTGCTGTTGTTCCCAATTGCTTCAACTTTGTTATAATACCACTAACAGTTGACCGTGGAATATTTAGTAGTGAGGAAATATCACAAATGCACAGGTGGCAACCTATCATGGTACCACGCTTGAATTCACTGAGCTCCTGAGAACGACCCATTCTTTCACAAATGTTTGTAGAAGCAGTCTTGATTTTATGCACCTGCAGCCCTGGAAGTGATTGGAACACATGAATTCAAGATATGGAGGAGCACTGAAAAAAATGATTCGTTGAATTTACTAAAAAAAATTATCGCAAGTGGTTGCACTCAATTGATTTTATCTCAATTTAAACAAACATATTAAGTTGAACTTAATAAATTTTATTTAGTTACCTTAATATAAAAACAATTAGTAATTCCAGCCCAATTTGATCATGTTACTTATACTTAACACATTTAGTTGAACTTAATCAATTTTATTTAGTTACCTTAATATAAAAACAATTAGTAATTCCAGCCCAATTTAATCATGTTACTTATACTTAACACATTTAGTTGAACTTAATCAATTTTATTTAGTTACCTTAGTATAAAAAAATTATTCCACCCCTATTTAATCGTTACTTCTTACATTTTTTATTTTACTTTATTTTTATTGTTTATTCTACCAGCTCATCTACATAAATAAGCCATAAATGGCTTTCAAATGCACACAGAAAACACTTTAATTTTGTAAACGTATCTTGTTTATTAACAGTCAGTTACAACAACAGTAATTAACAGTCAGTTACATCCTTTCTTGTTAAAACTGTATGGTAACAATTGGCCACTCAAGTAACCAGACACAATTTATTAGAATGCAATTGCTAACAAATGGCTGACGTTTATAACATTGCCCATAATAACAGTCCATTTCTACAAACACACTTTTGATCTGCTGATTTGATCTGCTCAAGAATCATTACTCCATCAGCAACAATTCCAATATCGTCAGTCTCCAAGAGAACTCCTTCTTCCTTTTTAATCACACATGCCCATAGTGATGTTTGCCAGGTCTTTCAAGAAGTCATCTCTTTGACTGTCCTATATTCAAAAACAACAACAACAAAAAACATTATTAGACATTGTTTGTGATAACGGTTTGACAAGTTTATACAATCAAGGGTGATCGATAAGATTTTTTAATGTTTTTAAAGTGATAGTTCACCCAAAAATGAAAATTCTGTCATCATTTGCTCACCCTCAAGTTGTTTCAAACCTGTATGAGTTTCTTTGTTCTGCTGAACACAAAAGAAGATATTCTGATGAATGTTTGTAACCAAACAGAGAGAGAGCAACCATTCACTAGTAGGGGAAATAAATACTATGATAGTGAATGGTTACTCTCTCTCTGTTTGGTTACAAACATTCATCAAAATATCTTCTTTTGTGTTCAGCAGAAACTCATACAGGTTTGAAACAACTTCAGGGTGAGCAAATGATGACAGAATTTTCATTTTTGGGTGAACTATCCCTTTAAAAGAAGTTTCGTCTGCTCACCAAGGCTGCATTTATTGAATTAAAACTACAGTAAAAACAGTAATATTGTGAAATATTACAATTTAAAATAACTCTTTTCAATTTGAAAATATTTTAAAATGTAATTTATTCCTGTGATCAAAGCTGAATTTATCATCATTACTCCAGTCTTCAGTGTCACATGACCCTTCAGAAATCATTCTAATATGATGATTTGATGCTCAAAAAATACTTGATGTGTGCATCCTTGCTGAATACAAGTATTAATTTCTAATTAAAATAAAATTCTTACTGACCCCAAACTTTGAAATGGTAGTGTATTGTTACAAAAGCTTTGCATTTTAGATAAATGCTGTTCTTTTGAACTTTCTATTCATCAAGGAATCCTGAAAAAAAAAAAAAGTTTTCAACATTGATAATTTTGAAAAAAAAAAATTAATTAAAAAAATTATTTAGGATCATGTGACACTGAAGGCTGGAGTAATGATAAAAATAAAAAAATTCAACTTTGTAACATATTCAAGTGGAAAAGAGTTATTTCAATTTTAATAATACTTCACAATATTACAGTTTTTCCAGTACTTATAATTAAATAAATGCAGCCTTGGTGAGCAAACAAAACTTTAATTTTTAACCATTTATGAGCCACGAAAAGCCCTGATTACCTAGATGAGCAACAACTTTTTTTGATAGTTGAATCACCAGTTTGTCCAGCACATTTAAATTGCCCACTGTTCTTCAGAAAAATACCAACACTCACCATGTACTCCTTCACCAGGCATGCCTCATCTTCACCAAGGTAGATGCATCGAGCTCTGAGGATAGCCTCTCTCTTTATATGGACATCACTTGTCTGAAAAAAATGATCAAATTTGTAATATTTACAATCCATAAACAGTTGGCAGAAAAATGAATTACCTTAATTATAACCCATTGTTTTGTATATATGACAAACCCCTTTTTTAGGACCAAATTGAAAATACTGTCACATTGCACATTTTTATTTTTATATTGTACGTTTGGTAAATACTGGTAAAAATAAAAAAAGACTTTAATACAATAAAAATAAAAATCACCTAGTTCTCATTTCCAGTAGATTTCACAATGACTGAGTTATTTTCTTTTTTATGTATAGTGACAGATTTTGGCATGACAAACAGGGGTTTGATCCACATTACCTATCTGTCACATTACCTATCTGAGAACATGCATGTTTTGTTTTTCGCTTAGGCCTATCACATAGCGCTGGAAAGACAGCAGTTTCTCCCTGAAGTTGGAGGGCAAGAGCTGGGCAATATTTGTTCTGCAGCGTAATGGTAATACTGACATGAAGCGAGCAAAGCATTTTCTGTTCATTCCTATGAAAGTTGAACTTCACGCTCAACTTTAATAAGAATTCACTGAAAATCTCCCCCTGCTCCGTGCCAGTTGACACTAGGGGAGCTTCACTCTTGCGAACCTGAAGATGCTCAACTTCCAAGGAAAGAACTGAATACGCACGCTCCGTAGCAGTAGACACGCACCATATTGTGCTTGTTTCCATTTCCTCTCATACACACACACCACTCAAACCTTCTATAAAATAATCTTTCATACATTTCGGAAAAGCTAGTATTACAGGCATGGTTAAAACATTTGTTTAGTGTTTTTAGATAGATTGTTTACTGTATTGAATGATGCTCCATAATGAAATACTACTTACTGTGCAAATTGTTGGAACAAAACTCTCGGACTGGACTGAAAATGTGAACCTGGAAACTCCGTCTGTTGTCACTCACAGGAACACCTCAAATGAAAGCAAGCACACAATGATTAGTATTGTTCATTCTGGATACATTTACCACCAGGGCTTAAAAACGGAAAAAAATATCAATCGGTTCACTCCGAGCAGAATCGATATTTTAACGTTTCCGTTTTTGCGTTCCTCATTAAACATTACTATTCCGAAAACGGTTTGATTTGAAAAAATTACGGTTAATAACGTTATTTTAATTTAGCCTATACTTTAAACAAATATGTATAAATAAAGACTTATTTTCACTCAATAATAATAGCCTATAACGCATGATAATTAAACTTGAATATTTATTTCATAACATTTTTAAAACCACAACAGAAATACGTGCATTAATTACAAAGCATAAACAGCGGGACAAATATTGACCTGTTTTAATGGAGCGGAAAGTGGCCCTCTTATGCCTATTCTTTTCAGAAGAGTGATAACATTCTTTGTACATAACTTTTTTTTCAACACGACTTGTTTTAAAAAATGCATGAATAAAGAATAAATTAACTGGATAACCATTGCTCTTTTAATGCACTGTCAACTGGTAATTTCAAAGCGAACACTGCGCAAGTCCTTGCATCACATAATCAAATTCAGTCAGCTAATAAAGCTTGATCATTTAATGCAATATAACATACCATTTAATACGAAGCATCAACCTTCTATATAGAAAACATTGACCTGTATTGGCAATCTGAAAGACTATAGGAAAAATGTTTGATAGATGCTAGTAACCTAACTGTTACTTGGATAGGCTTAAACGAAATCCACAAACTAGCCTAAATCATACTATTTGAGCTTAAAGTCCGTACTACTTATTTAAACGTACGAAAAGAATGTCCTCCAATACTGCGCTTTCATTGTAGACCTCAGTGGGGAAAGAAATGTACTTTAAGCATGAAAATTCGCGCTCTACACTGACTTGTGTTACCGGTAGATTCATAGATGATGGTGCGCGGGCATTTCACTCACGCTTGATCCGTCAGCGTCACATGCTGCACTACTCAATTCATGATTGGTCACTGCCAAATTAAAATATTAAAGAGAACGATAAAATAACGTTATTAACCGGTTAATGGTCATTTCAAATTAACGTTTCTGTTCAGAACGATTCAAATTGATTTTGATTTCGTTTTCGTTTTTGTTCCACTTAAACCTCTTAACTGTCACCGTCCCACAGGTGGGACGCCTGGTGCTCTTTTTTTGATCGCCTTTTTTCATATCATATATTTAAGTAATTATCACAAATTAGGTATCATTTGAAAGCTTACAAACTCAAAATTCATCCTGTGAAAACCGTTTTGAAATGGGACATTGTGTTGCCATGGAAACGTTACTCTAAATTATTCTAGTGGGCTCCTCCCCTAGTGGGCGCTGTCATGTTTCATATTACAACAATTATTTTAACTACTTTATATTCAAAATCTTTTCCAATCTTGACAAAACGCATATTGTCGGAAAGGTCTGAGTCTCAAGGGTCCATATTTGGTGACTGTTTTGTGATGGAAGTAATATTTGGACAGAAATTTACAGGAAAATGCATCAAAACAACAATAAATGAAATTTGAATGACACCCGGTGGCTATTTTTGGTACAGCACCCTAAACAAAATCTCATGGGGACTTCAATTTTTGTGATATCAACTTCAAATTTGGAACACAAATTGGTTAGACATATGGCTTTGATTTTATAGTAATTTTAGAGTAAATTCTTTTTTGTAAAATATATATTTTATATGAAATAAAAAATATTTAGTACAGTATTTTTCATTTACAGTAAATTTAAACTTCCATAACTATTTCATACTTTCATATTTTGAATTGCTTTCACTTCAGCAATAATCTGCAGAATGTCGTCTTTAAAACGAGACCAAACTTTGGTCTATATTCCAAAGCATTCTTGAATTACAGCCCTTTAAGTTTGGATAGTGCATTTTCATGTGTATTCTAAAAAGGGGGGTGACAGTTAAAGGGTTAAAATTCCGTTCGTTTCCGGTTTTCGTTTTCGTACCTTGAACCGGTTCAGAGCCCTGTTTACCACACAATTAAAGCTAGCAAAAAGAAGGGATGTCTCTGTAGTAAAGATAAAAAAAAACATCCACAACCAAATATAAATGTTCTAGCGTTGAGCATATTATATAATGCTTCATAACCACTATTTTCTAAATCAGTCAACAGATTGTTTACTATATTGAATGATGCTCCATAATGAAATACTACTTACTGTCAAAATTGTTGGAACAAAACTCTGGGACTGGACTAAAATGTGAACCTGGAAACTCTGTCTGTGCAAGGAACTCCTCAAAGAAAAGCAAGCATACAATGATTATTATTGTTCAGGATACATTTATCAGACTGTTAAAGTTAGCAAAATGAATGGCTTCAGTGGTAAAGATATTTGCAGGATCATAGTAACCCCTTGTTAACGTGTAACACTAAAAAGGTTCAGAATTCCAACGCTATACTGTGAATGTGAATTTGAACTAGGAAATATGTGGAGATTCTCCACATATTATAAAATATTACAGCGCAAACACACACACACAAACACAGTCGTTGACTGATATATTGGAGGCTTTTCACACAGAACGCGTTTTCCATTCCATTGTTTTTCTATGTAACTTACACAAACGCTACATTTACGTGTTTCACGTGTCACCACAGTGATTTTCAGCCGCCGGAAACGCCAGGCGCTCGGATAATTTGTATGTGTAACCACCAAAGACACATTAGAAGCCACTGCCGATTCTAGCAGGCGGGGGTTCACGTTAAAACTGTTCTCGGTGGGAACGGCTGATGACGACTGGAGCTCAAATTGCTAATCAAGCCATCACCTGCTGTTAGCATCCCATTGACTCCCATTCATTTTGACGTCACTTTGACAGCGAATAACTTTACATCTGAGGCGTTTAAAGACTACATTTGTCCATTGTTTATTTCTAAAGAAACACGACAATGTATAAAAGGCTCCATTACCTTGTATCTTACACTATCGCCCCGTAGAAGCCGTTTTTGTAAAAAATAGGCTAACGATTGCGTCATAACCACGCGACTCTGTCGGATAGTAGAGGAATTACCGTATAGACAGAAGGAGAAGCTCGCAGGCAATATTTTGCTGTCTATGAGGCAATCGGGGGGGCGTGGAGGCATAAAGTCCGATAAAGTGAAGGGAGAAGCATGGGGAGAAGCCCATAGAGAGCCAAAAGCAACGGGACAAAATATTTCAACAACGTGATTCAGATTTCACTTTGCACAACTACTAGAAGACGTACAACTGTCAGACAGGTTGCTCATCTACGTCATCAAGTGAGTGCTTCTAATTGACTTCACTTTTCCCCTTCGAAGCCTATGGGGTTGCTGTGTCCACTTCTTTTACTGTCTATGTTCAAAACTGCTCTTCAGAATCCTATGGGTGACGTCACGGACACTACGTCCATATTTTTCTTTTTTTTACAGTCTAGTGTGTATATATAGCCCACATGTTTCATTGTTCCCTTAGTGTTATTCCCTGTACCGCTGTTGGTGAGTTCTGTGTCTGTTTGAGTCAAGTCCTTGTTTTTGTTTTGTAAATAAATGCACTTGGGTTCTTAAAGCTTGCCCCCATTGTATCCATACGTTACATATGCTAAAAAAGTGTTCATTTAATTTATAAGTGAAGACAATAATGTCAAAATCAATGTACTTTAAGCAGACAGCAAGAATATTGACAATAATGTGTTTACAGGCTGCCTGTTGTGTCTTTTTTAAATTCACTTTTCAATATTCACCTATCTAAATGTATTTATTTAGAAACGTTTTTTTCAATCTGCCATGGATCCCCTGTGATCTGCGGACCCCGAGTTAAAACACTGGTTCCAAACAAACAAGCCTATATTATAGCATATATAGGCCTATATAGAGCATATTATAGCAACTTTATATTTAATTTATACATATTTGGCTTAGTTTAAAGGTCATTTGCAAATACATGAAAATTTGTCTAGAGGTCACTCCATCCAAGTTATCCAAATAAAGTACTAAGAACATTTTCTTAGCTATTCTGCTACGTGTGAGTGTTATAGTTTGCTCTCAATCTGGTCTAACTTACAATAGCTGTATGACACTCTAAAATCGGATTTGTGCTCGCTGAACACACTGAGAGGTAACATCAGGATGAGTGAATCATGCGGTCCTCCCCACCCATGACTCCTTCCCCCTCCCCAACCATCCTCTCACTTGCCTCTCCATATTCACTGTCAATCTATACACTACTAGTCAATGTTATTTTTAAGCGCTCCCAAACAGAGGGACTGTTTTCACAGCGTGTAGGAGCAAGTGATTGAGAAACTGGGTCAGAAAGTTGATTTGCATCCATTTGCAAAAAGGAAGCAGGTGACGTGAGGTAATTGACAGACATATGATTTACTGAGCGCGAGGATTCGCTCACTGACAGATTCAATGCGTAATTACTGTGAGACTTTCAAGAGACGCGCGCTCGTGTTGCTTTCACGTCGATGAGGTGTACACGAAAAGCTTGTGTGCATGTGTGAGACCTGGCGGGAGAGTCGATATATCGCTCTTATTTAAAATAAACACAAGCTGAGGAGGAACTTACAGAACTTTTTTGCCCCAGTGAAATAGGACGTAATGCCTGTTCGACGGGGACACGTTGCGCCTCAGAACACGTTTCTGGACACCATCATTCGCAAATTCGAGGTTCAGAGTAAGTGAAGTAATGTTTATATATTGCCAAATGATGATGATTGACGACGATGATGATTTTTCAATTATTGTTAGGTCTATCATTAGGATTTGTAGATTATTATTAGGCTATTATTACGATTTTAAAAGTGTCAGAATATCTGTAGCCTATCGTTAAAGGAAACACTTTTTTTTATTATCTAAATGTGCTAATTAGGGAGTATAGTCTAGCCAACTTAATAACATTAATAAAGGAGATTGATTATATGTAACTTATATTTCATCTCTACACACACACACACACACACACACACACACACACACACACACACACACACACACACACACACACACAGCTGGGTGCATGACACTATAGTTCATTTATGTAAGTGAGGATAGAAAAATAAAGCAGTCTGTGACATATACCCAAAAATTCTTCATACAGTGGACTACCAGTAAAACTGATAAAAATCTGGGACCAAAATTATTCAGACACTTTGACCTGACCATGTTTTGCATAAGTGTTTTTTTTATTTAATTGCTAATGCGACCTTTTACACCACAGACTGAACAAAATTAAACATTGCTTGGTAATTTATTGACCTAAATTGATATTATCTAATTGTGTACTTAAATTGAACAGCTGATTGGTTATCTGACATTACCAAGATGAATTTGTTCTGACACAGTTTAACTCTGAGTTCTTGTCATATTTTATTATCATTTTTTAAACTATATAGCCTAGCGAATAAACTGTGATAATGTGAGTAAATGGTGAAGGTGTCTGAATACACACACACACACACACACACACACACACACACACACACACACACACACACACACACACACACACACACACACACACACACACACACATGTTTGTTTTTGTGAAATGTGAGGACATTCCATAGGCGTAATGGTTTTTATACCGTACAAACCGTATTTTCTATCCCCTTACACTGCCCCTGCCCCTAAACCTAGCCCTCACAGGAGACTGTGCAGTTTACTTTCTGTGAAAAAAACCTAATTCTGTGTGATTTATAAGCATTTTGAAAAGTGAGGACATGGGGAATGTCCTCATATTTCACCCTCTTTTTGTAATACCTATGTCATACCCATGTCATTATACACATTTGTGTCCTGATATTTCACGAAAACATGCCCACACACACACACACACACACACACACACACACACACACACACACACACACACACACACACACACACACACACACATATATCAACTTTCAATCTTGAGCATTTTCTGAATGCTGTTCTTTTTTTTTTTTTTACTGTAAGTTAAAGCAAACATCCTTTCATCCAGAATGGCAGCTTGTTTTTTTGGTTCATGGATGATATTTATGAATCTCTTGTATCTCTTTTTTTCTTGTTCCTCAACAGATCGCAAATTCATCATCGCCAATGCTCGGGTTGAAAACTGTGCCATTATCTTCTGTAATGATGGCTTTTGCGGTATGTGCGGCTACACGCGTGCAGAGGTCATGCAAAAGCCGTGTACGTGCAGTTTTCTGTATGGACCGCATACTGGACGACCAGCCATGGCCCAGATGGCCAAAGCCTTACTGGGATCTGAAGAAAGGAAGGTGGAGATCTCCCTATACACAAAAAATGGTACGTTTCCGTGGGGGGGTGTTTCTTTAATTTGCGCATTTAAATATTAATTTTGTAGGCGTCATTACAGTGACACTTAAAAATGGTAAAGTGACACAAAAAATTGCTAAAATATAGTAGGCCTTGCATAATAATATGACAACAGGAAATAACAAGTTCTTTTGACCACAAGTTGATAAGAAAGATAAGAAAAAATTAATGCACTTGCATCCGTTTGGTTTCATATTTGTCTATGAATTGCAACCTGCATTCAGCATATTTCATTGGATCCAGTAATTCTCATTCCCTGAACATAACATTATTTAATTTTTCTAAATCCTTCTATGTGACATTTGATATGTCCCATGAAAATTGATCTTTGAGTTTTAGCATCTTTTATTGTGGATGCTCAACTTACTGAAAGTGCTATTCTAATTATTTCTATTTCTGTCCTCTCCTATTTAAAGACAGCATTTCTGGATGATGTATTGATTTCCAGGACAGCTGGGAGTTTGAGAATAGGAACAATAGTCATAGAAGACAAAATTGCAAAGGACAATTTCTCACTATCCAGATCAATTCCCAGTGCTATATGCTAGCAATCCAAATTGTTGCATAAGGGCATCACAACATTGTGTCCTCTAGTGGTGCTCAGGACAGAGGACAATGCATACAGTAGGGATTTGAGTCTACAATACTAACAAGTCAGCAACATTACAACATCCATGAGCTACCAGAAATGCTCCTATATGACTATGTAGACTATATGTGAACCTGCACAAAACCAGTCATAAGTTGCACGGGTATATTTGCGGCAATAGCCGACAATACATTGTATGGGTCAAAATACTCTATTTTTCTTTTCTGCCAAAAATCATTAGGATATTAAGTAAAGATCATATTCCATGAAGATATTTTTTTAATTTCCTACCGTAAAAATATTCAAAATGTATTAGTAGTAGTAATATGCATTGCTAAGGACTTAATTTGAGCAACTTTAAAGGCAATTTTCTCAATATTTAGATTTTTTTGCACCCTCAGTCAGATTCCAGATATTCAAATCGTTGTATCTTGGCTAAATAATAAACCATACATCAATGGAAAGCTTATTTATTCAGCTTTCAGATGTCTGATGCCAATATATATGTAAAATCGACCCTTATGACTGGTTTTGGGTCCAGGGTCACATATGGTAAAATGTTAACAAAGCTGATAAACATACTCATAATCTGTCCTAAGGTTTAGGCAGCATCACCCAGCACGGCATTTTTTTCACTGATCTGGATGTTAGAAATGCTTCTCAGTGTGACCCTGTGTAACCTAACCACCCTAAATTTCTCAGGTGTTCTCAGGCTACATTTAGGTGTTCCGAAATACGATCTTCCGTTTTCTGACTTCCTTACATTATCGTCTAAATCTCATTACAGTATGTCATTGGTAACAGTAAGCTTTAGGATATATTTGTGTACAATCTTGCTTATGTTTAGACTTTTATGGGGGTCTGTGGGTACTGTGTCAGTCCTATATGTCAAATCCATCACCCTGCACCTACAAAGATTATCATTGGACGGCATGTTCAGTATGCGTATTTGGAATACAATAGCCATATAAATATAAACTATTGTTAGGGTTCAGATGCCATGTTCAAAGCTTTAAGTGTGTTTCACAAAGGACGTGCAAAATGCATTATGTGAAATACAAATAGTTTCCAGGACAGATTGAAGTTGTTGATGGTTACCATACAATTGTCTGCTTTCCATCCTTATCTCATTAGCATTCATAGGTATTTGAATGTTTACACATACATTGTTGTATTTTTAGATGTATACTGAAACTTACAACATGGTCCTATATTGACAGCAACCAAAACGTAAAATATTTTGTTTTAAATTAAATGTTTATTATAATTATATTATTATAGTTAAATTTGTATTATTTTTGAGCCTCTAAATCTTCTACTACTACTATTACTGTTTAGATAAAGGTTTAATTTCTCCAAGGCGCATTCATTCATCAATTTTAATTTAAATTTTCTAAGTAGAAATTACTCAACCTTTTTCTTTGTTAATTTTACTTAACTTTAGTTAAGTAGCGTTTACTTAATTCCATATGTGAAATTTACTTTAAAAATATGCGTGCAAAAACTTGCCAAAGAAAAATTAAGTAAATCTTACTTAATGTTTTTTTTTCAGTGTAGTACACCTATGCATTTCCAAATGTGCATTCTGAAATAAATACATTTATTTCCCAACTAAAATGCAGCAGTCTAGTGCTCGCCTTCTCATTAAAAGTGTTTTTCTCTCACTGATAATTCAAACCTGATGAATTTATATTTTTAAAATGAATTTGACTGATGAACACCCTTACGGAAACTAACCATGGTTTTATTATAGTAAAAATGCTGTAAACATGTTTTTTTCTTTTTTCTTCTTGGATTGATTACCATTTGTATTTCCTGTTTTACTACAAATACCATAGTTGATTTGTGGTTACCATAGTGTTACCATAGTTTTTTCTTTAATTTGTAGTAAAACTATGGTTAATTTTCGTAAGAGCAGTATTAAAATTGAAAAAAAATTGAGTCTGCCTTAAAGAAATTAAACCTTTATCTAAACAGTAACGCTTTGACAGCGCAACTGCTTTGAATATTAAGAATTTTGGCAGAAATGTGTGAATTACATACAGTGAAATGATTGTCAATGAAAAATGACACAGAATAAAATAAAAAAAAAAAAAAAATATTTAATACAAATAAATAAATTCTGATCTTACTCATCAGGTCTCACACTGCAGCGTCGCGGTCACTAGTTTAGATGAGCACTGACACCGTGTGCTGAAATAATCACGTTTGTTTACAAGCCACAGCTTTTGGAGTTCCTTTGAGTTTGGAAAATCCTGTACACAGTAATTATCAGAATATCTCTTCTTCTGTCTCTGAAAATGTCCGATCTTGAAATCAACTAGGTGTTAATAGCACATTAAAAACATACATAACCGGAAAAATCGATACACTGCTTCGACGAGCACTTCCGGTAATCAATTCCACCGTGATAAAGGTCTATGAGAACAGAGACTACATTTTAACATAAAAGTCAATACAAAACAAAGGAGACAGAACCAGGATCGTGACAATAATGAACTCGAATGTAAAATGGTGTGATCTAATTAATCATATAATGAATAACCATGGTAACTAATGACGAACGGGAACATTAAACAAAGGAAACAGGAAAACAAAGAGAAGCAAACTAAAAGTCCTTGATAATGAAACTAAAACTATGACTGAACGTGACAAATACAACACTAGACCAGAAACACAGACCAGAATGAAATGTTTATAATGTCCAAACAATACAGTATATGCGGTGGCACTGAACATATTTTAGTTGATTTAAATACATTATAATCAAAATTTCCATGAATTAACTATTCCATGAATTTAAAAACATTTGTAAACATTTGCATGTCTCTAAAGTTGAACTTTAGATACACTTTAGATATACTTTACATACATACATACATACAATTACTGATGAAATTATGTTGCATTTGCAAATATGTTGATGGGTTTCTCACCCAAATATAATATAAATGTAATATTTTTTAATGCAATCATTAATTACTTAGAAAACCACCTAAATACTTCACTCCAAAATATATTACATGCAAATAATAAGAAAAGTTAAACCGCCTTCAACATTCAACAACATTCAATGTAAATGACATTGAAAGGGATGCGGTTTTGTGTGCGAGTCACAAAACAACCTTAAAAATGGTTGAGAATTAATCAGCAGAAAGGCTTTGCACTAATGTTTTTTAGTTACTCTAAAGCATAAATAGCAGAAGATGTGGACGTGTTATAAATGTGTAGATGGCTATAGCCCAGAGGATCATTTATTACTGAAAACTAATGTGAGGTAATGAAGGTGTCATGGTCAGTAATAACGTCCTACAGTCTGGAGAGGACCACTGGAAGTTTTCTACACAAATTACTTGCTGGAAGGACATACGAAAAGCTCCACAGAGGGAACTTTGAAGGATAATGATGCTTCAGCGAAATGCTGCAATACACAGAAAAGGCCATGGGGAAATATTCAAAACCTTCTAGGGATGTACAAAAATCTATGCCTGATTAGAAAACCAGTATAATCAGCATAAATAACAGGTTTGTTTTATGAACCTCAAGAAATCCTGGCTTCTCGTTATTTTACCCTGTGCACAAATACCCTTTTTCTCAAAAAGACACTCTTGTTGCAACCAAGATCCTTGCCTCTGAAGTCCTTGGGAAGGATGTTGAAAACATGAGCGTGGAACTAATGGTGGTTGCACCAGTAATCCTCCAACACAAAAGAGCAATTTCAAAGTCGACTCAATTAGTGAATGCCTATCCCTTTTTAAAGTCTGTTGGTCCTCTGAGGTCAGACTATGAAGAACAAATGATTGTGAACTGTATAAAGCATAGCAGATTATCACTTAATGATGACCCCTGGGGCAGTTTGTGCTCTTGCAGTAAATTATCTGGGGATGATTTTTAATAGAAACTCCCCATTTCAAACTTTGCTTACATTTTTTTCTTTACCTTAATGAGACAACAGAACCTCATTAGTCTGAGCTTTATATTTGATAAAAAATAATAGTATTATTCCTTTCTCTTTAAAGGGGACATATTATGTCCCTTTTTACAAGATATAAAATAAGTCTCTGATGTCCCCAGAGTGTGTGTGTGAAGGTTTAGCTCAAAAAACCCCCACAGATCCTGTTTTGTAGTCTGTTAAAGGGGTCATGAATTGAGAAATCAACTTTCCCTTGAGCTTTTGAAATATAAAAGGTATGGATGCACCGAATATTCGGCCACCGAAAATTTTCGGCCGAAAATTGCCCAAAAGTGCATTTTCGGTTTTCGGCCGAAAGACTTTTATCACCGAAACAACATGGCCGAAATGTTGTGATGACGCAAACAGAAACCGCGACCTGCACGTGCTTGTCTGAAGCAGCATGTCTGCGGTGTGGACGTATTTCAGTATATCTGAGAAACACCCACGTCTGCTCCATGCACAAGCACTGACAGCGAGAGCTCATGTTCTCGATGAGAAGAGGACCAGACTTCACTGTGAAACCGAACGGTTTCCGAATGCAATCTTTAACAGTGGGCATGTTTTAAGCGCGGAACACACTTCAATCCGAGTTCCCACACCAACATCGATCAACTTGTATCACGAAATTCAAACAATAAATGCCGTTTTGATGCTCTTTAATGTGGCATCACTGATCACATCACAGTTTATGCGGCGGCGCGCGCGTGAACGCGATCATCTGTGAGCGCGATCGATCATCTCTTCCTTAAGAATAAACATGAATGAACATTTAAGGTGTGTTGAGGATACATTACAACTTACTGTCACGTATCATATGTGGTGTAATCGCTCAATCAGTGTTTAAGTGGCGAAAAGACATCAATATAACTGCTCTAAACTAACTTTAGCATCACATTTACCTCAGGAAGTCATTCAGTGTCCACAGAATTTTATTCACTATAGAGTAAATCAACTCTTTCACTAAATATATGCTCTATATTAGCCGTTATATTCATTATATTCTACTTAACCTGTTAATGATATCTTGATTATGTCATGTATGTTTAAATAAACCTGTCATGAAAATGACAGACACTGTGTATAAATGATTATATTTCAACAACGAATTGGATAAAAAACTATTTTATAATCAGATTTAGAAGTTATTGCAAAAACTGCCTTATGTGAAGTTTACATGTTTGCTTACTATGTTATTTGAGTGTTGATTATTAGACCTAATGCACCTGTTCTGAATGCACTTTCTTGTAGTAGTCAGAAAAATGTAAAATGCACTAGACCTAAATGCACTTTGTTTTTATGAGAGAACATTTAATTTTAAAACCTTTCTGTAGGCATGTACATTATTATTTAATGTACAAATGATCGGGATCAAGTTAAACATTTTAGTTTGAATTTTATTTTATACTGTGCATTATGCAATGTGCTAAATAAATATTGGCATCATTTGTAATTGATTTATTCTTTGAAACTTTAATATTAATTTATGCAATTGCAATGCCTTGATTTTAGTAACGTTAGTACACAGTCATAGCCATAAATGCAATGTTACTAATAATTGGCATAATTTCTTTCGGTGTTTCGGTTTTCGGCCTTGGTTTCCTCTTTTTCGGTTTCGGCCAAGAATTTTCATTTCGGTGCATCCCTAATAAAAGGATATAATATAAGAATATCCTGTAAGTTTCAGAGCTGAAAACTTCCTTGTTAGTCAAAGAAAAGCTTTTATTGACAGCTGGCTCAGCAAACGCTTGATCTGGGAATGTGCCTCCCTGTGACGTCAGAGTGTGGTGAAACACCGCCTTAACCAAAGAAGACGAACGCCTGATTCTGTAGCCCCACCCATGGCATGTTATAGATAAATAACATAGGCCTACATGGAGCTAAACTAGGGCTGTAATGATTTGACCAAAAATAAAAACCTCGATTAATTGAACATTTTACCTCGATTACGATTTCTTTTTTGCCCTCATAAGGTTTTTGAGTAAGTTCACTGATAAGGTTTTTACTGTAAATATTTTCTACCATTAAAAGGTGGATTTTTTTTTTCTAATGAAAAAGTGCATTTCTTTGTGATTTTAAAATACTTGAAGGAAACGGTTCACTTTCAGCAGTTATTGTCTATGGGGCAGATTTCTGCTTGTACATGAGATACAGATAAATTAACACAGTAGGCCTACATTACATTTATTTGAATGCATTAATGAGAGAGTGATGGTGTGTGTGTGAATTACTCATACCGTCTCTATTCATTATGAAGCTGTGGTTTGTACTTACTTCAAAGGTATTAAATGCCTATAACGGTTGAGTTTCAAAGCTACTTTAGTGACTTTATTTTGGTCACAGGACGGCATTGACGCTGCGTTTCTGCGCTCCTCTCTGCGCGCGATCTTCACATCATGTGCAAGCTTCTGTCTGAGTGTTCGTGAGTCACAATATATCGGGCATTAGTTCAACATAATACACATCTGATGGTCGAAACTCGCTTTTATGTTCAAACTGGCCTTACTGGCAGGCCTTAAAACCCATACAAATGACAATTGTGAGGACGCAGGTGAAAGTCATCTGCCTTCAGGGCACGCGCGCGTTGTCAGAGACGCGACATGGCTCGGCTTTGTGTCACAGAAAAAAGCTGAGCACTGAACGGATAAGTATTCCGTATTGTTGTTTTTGAATAGTGCACAATCGCTTTAAATGTTGAAACTGGCAAGCCTTTAAACGCATGTAGCCTACTTGACAAACTTTATGAGCACGAAAGTGAAAGCGATCTGGCTTCGGGGCTTGCACGCGCCGTCTGTGTGTGTGTGTGTGTGTGTCAGCGCGTAGGCTATAAGAACAGCTATTAACTTACCTATATAACTGTGTAAAACGTGTAGTTACTATAGTGATTCTGAGCATCTATAAGCACAGATAACTGCTCCTGCATCTCTCTGTGTGCCTGCAAACTGCACTTGATGTGACTGACGGGGCAGAGTCACGTGAAAACCGAAATAACCGACATGGGAAAAATACGTCTGTTAGAGGTTCTGAATGTCGGTTTCGATTATTTTTCGATTAATCGTACAGCCCTAAGCTAAACCGGAGCGAACTTCCAAGCAATAAACATGCTACATAAGCTTCATTCGGATTACAATATTATGGATGCATGGATGAACTTTATTTTTAATGAATATCCAGCTCATGTGGGGAAGATATTGTGCATTTGTTCCTTCATTTCACCACCGATTCGTTTGTAAACAAGAGACTGGATTTGCAGACAGGATGAGATTACATGAATGAATGAAGCAACACACTAATGTTTTTCATATGTGATAGTATTGCATTGTTACAGATAGTTTGATATCTATTGATTATGTGTACGTGTCTAACTGAACATAACTTAGCACGCTGTCACAGGCTGGAGAATCCTTTATTTGTGGTCTTTGTTGGTTCATTGTGCTGCAATTCGTGATCAGACTTGGACATATATGGGCCAGGGCTCGCAATGCCCAAATTCCCAGGGCTATGTGTTTTCCAGACGGGCTACCAATCACCGGCTATCTTAAATAGTGAAATAACATTCCTTTCTTGATGTGTGTTATTCACTCTCTTGACTTGATATTTGAAGGAAAAATACAATTGCGGAAGTTTTGATCATGCTGACTCTGCAGTGAGGCTTGTGCGTGCGTGTGTGTTAGTGATGCATGGTTCGCGGTTATATCCTCCGATTGGACAGGCCAAGTAATAAAAAATAACATTCCAATTAATCGCGGGTGGATGAGAGAGAAATCATTTAGTTTGTTTGATAAAGACATGAAACAGGCTCAAAACCAGGATAGAAAATAGCCTATTACTTATTCATTATGATGTTTTTGAATGTAAAAACCACGCAAACGTCATATGTTGACATCAGACAACAGTATACCTGTACATGTAAAACAAAAAAAAATGGCCACTTTTTGGGGGTGAGCAAAAACACAGTTTTTGTGTATGTCCCTTTAAATGCAAATAAGCTGTTGCTCCCTGCCTGTTCTTTCAACAAAACACAGTACAAGAAGTGTGCATTAAAGTCTTATCCATAAATTATGAATTACACAAAAACACTCCTTACAACTAACAGTAAACAAATATTTACAGACCTTATGCCTTTTCAGCAGGTGCTTGATAAACTAGTAAAATTTATATCTGTAAAACAACTCAGATAAACTATTATAAAGTGCGCACTCTCCCTTTCATTACTGCCGTGACCGCTCTGGAGAGTGTAAGCTGGATCACGAATAGTTAGTTCTGATCCATCCTTGAACTTTAACTTAGCAAAACCTGCCTTGAATGATCCCTCGTTCAGGCTATGGAGGAAAATAGCGAAAAATGGTGGAACGTGTACAACTCCCTGAGGGCGGAAACAATGCTAATACTGAACAGTCTGTCAGCGCCGTGGGTGGGAACATGCAGATTAAGGGGCGGTAATATTATAATAAGATCCCCATCCTACATCAGAAGGGGAGAGAAATGTGAACGGCTCATTTTTTCACATGCTTGTAGAAAAAGGCTTACCAAAACAAAGTTACTAGGTTATCCCTTTTCACGTTTTCTGGGTTGGTAGATGCACTGGGGACCACTTAAAGACAGAAAAAGTCCGATTTTTTTTTGTTGCATGCCTTCATGATGAGTTATTTATAGTAGAATTACCAAGCTGCTCTTTCTTAATATAATAAAACCGAATGGTGAGCACGAATGTCAAGCAAGGGCAAACTTTCCATCTGTTCCTTACAAAACACACACACAAAATTATATGACTTCAGAACATTCTGAAATATAGTGCATATAGCATAAGTTATTAGGACCATACCACTCTTTCGTTTTCCGTAATATCTGCGTTGGTTTCTATGGCAACAACTCTGCGTTAGTAGGCATACGCCAAAAACAACAACAGAAACATGGAGGAGTTTGCAATACAGTTGTTGTCTTATTTTCAACATGACAAAGTGTAGCTGTGTGTAGAATTGTAGGAGACTGGTATGCACGGCTTTATTCCGTGCTGTTGCCTTCGCCTGTTTCAAAATTCAACTTGTCTAAATTATATTGCAATTTTATGCTTGACTGACACTTTGCAACAACACATCCTTGTTTCTGCAGTCACTTGCATGTTAACAGCATGTTTCCTATAACAATGTCTGACATGTTTACTTTTTACGTGGTGTGAGAAAGTGACAAACCATGCGAAATCCGTTCAGAGTGGTCAGAATGAAACTGATTTCCAGATAAATGAATAGGATTTCAAACTACATAAGAATGTAGCTCAAAATAGATTGGATTTTTTGCCATTCACACTTGCTAAATACTGTATGATCAGATTCCAATCAGATATACACAAAAATGAGATTTGGACTCTGAACGAGGCTTAAGCCTTTGGTACCCATTCTCTTTCATTAAAGGTCTTTCACACTGAGCACAATTAAGCAGCGCAAATGTACGACGCAATAACACTCTTGAATTGAATCAATAGAATCGAATTCACACCGGTCGTGATCAATCGCGTCAAGTGATATTGGAATTGCAGAGAATATGGGAATTGATGGTGAGTTTAATATCTTATTAAAGCTGTAAGCACTGTAGATAGTTGTGTTTTTGGTGTAGTACCAAACTTTATTTATCTTCATTTACTGTTGTAAAATGTGCAAATGTGTTAAACCCAAGTGTGTTGGTGTGAAATGCATTCTCAGTCAGCGCTACCTAACATGCAGGCGTGAATTAGCTGAAGACGATCAGTCGTTTTGCGTTTGGTGTGAAAGCACCGTTCACCAGGAATACACTTTGCTTCATCGCGTCATGCTCAGTGTGAAAGAGCCTTAAGTTCTACAGGTTTCCAAAGACATGAAAGGATGACAGAATTGACTTTTTTTTTCAGGTGAAACATCGCTTTATAAGAGATAAAATAATCGAAACATTGAGCTGTAACAACAACATTTAATTCTAACAATGCAGAACTGCTGAATAATCAAACATTCTAAAACACGACCCATTTATGAGCGTAACTAGGAGAGGTCCAATGGAAAACCTCCATTCAAAGCACAAGACAGAGGATGACCCTGCTCATCAGTCTTCATATTCTGGTAATGGCCTCCTCTGCTATAATTAGACAGAGTAATGACTGAAACCATCTCTAGGAGTTAATTATTTAAATGTCCGTTCTTCATCCCTGAACTCCCATAGGAGATATCAGAAAGCCCTCCTCAGCGTTCAGCTGAGTTTGGAGTTTCTTACTTTTAAGATGCTGATAGACTTAATTGACTTTGTTTGTATGTTGCTAGCCTGATTTTGCAGTCGATATAACCACAGGATCAAAGTTAGAGTCAAACGTGCTAAATTCTTTACAAGTGAAAATGATCATATACACGTTTGTTATGTAATGTTATATGTTATGTGTTAATAGATCATCTCCTAATATCATCCTGTAGTCTAATTCTGTTTTATCTGTGTATTGTTTAGTTATGTGTTTAATTTGTTGTATTGAAGAGCATTGTCTTTGAAGCTTTTGTTTGTCCATTGATTTATTTGTTGTGTTTGCTTTGACGTGCCACTGGTTCAAAATTTCACTTTTCAAATTTTGAGGTATTTTCAGAGCTGACAGTGTAATATGAACTCTGTCAGGCTTCTGTAGTTTTTTTTTTCTGAGAAGAGCCAAGAATACGGCAGCAGTTCAACTCAGACCTCAGGCTATTATCTAAATTTGCATGCGGTTTGTTTTATTATGATATTCAAATCCTACGAGTAAATCGAGAGGGTAAGGAAGCACAAGGACACATACTGGCGATACAAAGCTGCCTTCTACATCGCTTTTTTATGGTATGCCCAACACGCATGAGATAAAGTTGCATGAGATCTATGACTTTAGAGTTCTGCAATTTTCTGCAGAATTTATATTCAACTCGTTCACAAAGTTCACAATTTGATGCTTTCTGTAGATGTGACATAGATAATGTAATGTATAGAAGTAAAGATATTTTTGCTTTCTTGGTGACACAGCAAGTAGAAGTGGCCTAATGGATATTGAAGTAATGATTCATTGACATGGAACCTGCATTTCAGGAAGTGAGACAAATGTTGGTTCACTGCAGGCTTTGACAGATTCAGTTCATTCCGTGGATTTGTCAATCTGTCTTAGTGCTCTTAGCTCTGTTTAGCTCATTTTACCATATTTAAAGGTACAGTATGTAAGTTTCGCTGATAGAGGCTGTTTATTCAAAACAAAGGTGTAGCTTGATGACGTTGTGAATGAGCATGGAATCATGGGAGTTGTAGTCTTGACTCTTCACCTCCACAGCCGATGGAAAGGAATCCGACAGACTCGGGCAGAAATCATGTTCATGAATGAGCGAATGTATTAAAGTTTTATTAAAGTTACGGTGGTATGAAGCAGGACACGGCGAGAGCCCTTGGGAGCGAATGCTAATGAGAGAGACCTGCGCAAAACACCGGTCTCTGAGCTTTTATTATGTTTATGCTGCAGTCGGCCACTTCCGCTCTTTTCGTTGCGTATATGAGGTAACAGTGCGGTTAAAACAATCATACTTAAATACATTTGAATGTGCTGAAAGATATAACGTTAATCTGTGTGTTCATTCTGTGGCTGGTATGAGACACTTTTTGCACTTTGCAGTAATCTAGATCGATATTAAAATATATCATATTAATAAAAACAGGATGACTAAATGACCGTTGCTAAATGACACAGCAATTCATTTTTAAATATATTTTATGATGGAGAAAGCTCTCTCTGACTATGCTATGCTAGCCACTTGACAAAATAGTGTTGTCTCGAAGGCATGGTAAAACCGTTACTCTCAGTGAATCAAAAAAACAAGTGATTCAAACAATAAGACTAACCATGTTGCGCTGTATAACAGTTATCAGTTTTCTGCTGATAAATGTATATCCAAACCAGAGCTTGACATTAACTTTTTTGCTCACCAGCCACTGTGGCTAGTGGTTATATGTAAATTACCACTGTAGACATCCAAATCAAGTCTACATGAAATGTATAACATGACAGGTCATCAACAGCTGTTTGTCTGAAAAAAATAAGATTTTTATTTTTTATCAGCTATGGCATATTTAAATCTAGCATATTTTGTTTTGAGTCCATACAGTAGCCTATTAATAAATATCCATATTTTCATGTGATTTGACAGTTTATATTTTATTAAATAAAAAAAAATCTAAAAGGTGTGCATCATACCTGACACCTAGATGAACACTTTACAGTTGGTTTTATGACTGTAAGCCATTCTCTTCTTGCTATTGAAATTAGAAACGTGTATACTTATGTCGGATGTTACTTTAGAGATGGTCCCTAAATTCGCAAATATTAGGGATGGGCGTTACCACTTATTTTGTTTTCGATATGACACCGATACTTTCAAGGCCAGTATCACCGATATCGATACGATACTTCTAAACTAGGGATGCACTGAATGTTCGGCAACCAAAATAAGTGAAAAGACAGAATAAATTTTACCAAACAATGAGGTTTTTGATGACGTGATCAAATATAGCAACCAGTGCGTGTGAGAGAGGCGCACGCGCTTCTAAATGCAGCAATGCAGCACATGTCGGCATTAAGCCTTGTTTATACTTTCGTCTGGCTCGGCAGCGCAAGCCTCCGCTGACTGTGCGCGCGCCTCGTCCACTTGGCACTCTGCGATGACGTCATTTTTGCAGCTCGCACCCTCGCGCTCGTGCGGACACGTCGAGTATAAACAAGGCTTAAAGAAGGCTTTAAAGTGTCCGAGAAAGACGCAGAAATGGCCGTTTGCAGACACTGTTCGGCTGAATTGTCTAAGCACCCTCAAATGCAAGCAAGAGCACCCTCAGTTGATACTGTAATAATATATTGGCAAATGCTCCAGTGCATATTTGTGTCTGTAGAACGTCAAATGTAAACGCCAAGTGTTTTGTTATTATTCAGCTTCGGCCAAGAATTTTCATTTCGGTGCATCCCTATTATAAACTGAACTTTTTAATTATTACATTTAATAAATTATTAAAATTACTAAGAGTAAAATGGATAAAGATACCCACTTAACATCATATTTGAAAGGTATTTTAACATTCAATATGCATTAATTGCAACTTATTAGATCATATTTTTGTTTACACATGGTTAAAATACGTTTACTTGTAGTGGTGTGACCCATAAAATGCAACCTTTTTATTCTGACATTATTTATATTAACATTAGTTACAGAATAGAACATGATCAATATCAACTTTTAACATTACATTTAAAGAGTGTAATTGCACTATGTAGGCTACAATTTCTATTTGTTTATTGTGAAATCACTCAAACATATGTTTTTTGTCTTCTGATGAGAATTGTTCTGGGCTGCGTTTCCAAAAACATCAATGGTTTAGTATGATAGTTTTGGGAAACGCAGCTCTGTTTGAATACAATGTCATCAGTGTTTGAATACAGTGTCATCTGTGATTGAATACAGTGTCATCTGTGATTGAATACAGTGTCATCTGTGAATGAAAACAGTGTCATCTGTGATTGACTGGTTCTGTCTTGCAGCATTTGCATGCGTTCAGATCATGGTTCAGATGAGCAGGAAAATAGTCCTATACTACACAACTATTCAGTAGCATAGGTTATTTGTATTGTATGCATAAAGTAATCTCTTTAAATAAACAAAATTACCAAAAAACATTAGTATCGATATTTTTATTTGAGTATCGATACTTTTCAATGCTCACATCAGTATCACATCAGTACTTCATATTGATACGCCCATCCCTAGCGAATATCAAACATCCAACGTCAAGCCAACTTTATGCCAGTCACACCAGGTGCTATGGTTCTGTTGGGATAATTGTTTGATACTATTTTCGCTGCTCTAATAGAACAAAAACAGTCAATTACAGTGTGATGAATGAATCTCCTACGTACATCGCACGCACATCTCTGCTTTGATGAAAGTGCAGATTTCAGTGAGTGAGAGCCGCTCTGAACAAAACTTTGGCGTTTCAGCGAATCTGATCGTCTCTCTGACGCAAGGACACAGTCCGTAACGCTGGTTAAAATAGCTGATTTCTCTGGATTTAAACGGAAACGTTTGGGATAATGAAAGTACACAGGTCAACAAAATATATAACATTGTTCCAGTGGTTTTTGGATATTTTAATCTAAAAATCTTACATATTGTGCCTTTAAATCAATTCTGTGAATTTTGAACTGTAAAAACACTGAAAAAAACCAACACACAGTGGCAAGAAAAAGTATGTGAACCACTTGAAGAATCTGTGAAAATATGAATAATTTTAACTAAATAAAAGAGATCATACAAAATGCATGTTATTTTTTATTTAGTACTGTCCTGAATAAGATATTTTACATAATATTTTTTACATATAGTCCAAAAGACAAAAAAAAGCTGAATTTATTAAAATAACCCCGTTCAAACGTTTATGAACCATTAATTCTCAATACTGTGTGTCGTTCCCTGGATCGGCTGTTTTTTTGTTTTTTGATGGCTGTTCATGAGTCCCTTTTTTGTCCTGAGCAGTTAAACTGCCCAATGTTCTTCAGAAAAATCCTCCAGGTCCTGCACATTCTTCAGTTTTCCAGCATCTTTTCCATATTTGAACCCTCTCCAGCAGTGACTGTATGATTTTGAGATCCATCTTTTCACACTGAGGACGATTGAGGGACTCAAACACAACTACTAAAAAAGGTTGAAACATTCACTGATGCTCCAGAAGGAAACACGATGCATTAAGAGCTGGGGGGTGAAAACTTACTGAATTTGAAGATCAAGGTAAATTGTACTCAATTTGTCTTCTGGGAAACATGCCAGTATCTTCTGCTGCTTCTGAAGGGCAGTACTAAATAAAATAAAAAAAGATATTTAAACAAAATAAGAAAAATTTGGACCTCTTCATCCTGCTCAAAAGTTTTCAGCCCCCGGCTCTTAATGCGTTATGTTTCCTTCTGGAGCATCAGTGAATGTTTCCATGTTTTTTAGTAGTTGTGTTTGAGTCCCTCAATTGTCCTCAGTGTGGAAAATCATACAGTCACTGCTGGAGAGGGTTCAAATATGCAAAAGATGCTGGAAAACTGAAGAATGTGGGAGGATTTTTCAGAAGAACATTGGGCAGTTTAACCTCTTAAGCTCTGGGACCATATTTGGGATTTGGATTTGGCCTACCCAAATTGAAAAGCTTCCCATACCCACATACAGTGGTCTAAATACACAATTGGGTGTCATTTTAAAGGAAACCCTTTGAAGTTTCATAAACCCCTGCTAAAAGTGATAAAAATGTAAGTATATGTTGTCTAAGCTGTAATAACCCCCCAAAAAAGAGACGCTTTTTTATTTTTTGGTTATAAATTCAGGTTTGAAATTGTGTAACTCAGTCCCTGTGTGCTCTAGCGCCCTGCAGATAAGCTATTACAGCTCAGACAACATATACTTACATGTTTATCACTTTTAGCAGTGTTTTATGTAACTTCAACGGGTTTCCTGTAAAATGACACCAACATTTTGAATTTTGACCACTGTATGTGGGTATGGGAAGCTTTACAATTTGGGTAGGCCAAATCCAGACGGAAATGGTACCAGAGTAATACATTTTAGTGTAAATAAGTTGCTTTGTGTAAAACAAATGCCAAAGTGATCCAGAAAGTAGAGACTCTAAGCTTTCAAATGGTACCACATATGAGGTCAGAGCTCCTCCACAGACATTTAAAATTGAAAGTATATACTTGACGATGTCATTCTGGACCAAGATGATGTCATTCCATTCCTGTACAGGGTCCGCAGAGTTTAAGTGGTTAACTGCTCAAGACAAACAAGGGAATCATGAACAACCATCACAAAACAAAACAAAAACAGCCGTGGATCATCCAGGGAACGACAAACAGTATTGAGAATTAATGGTTCATAAACTTTTGAACGGGGTTATTTTAATAAATTCAGCTATTTTTTTGTCTTGTGGACTATATGTAAAAAAAAAAAAGTAAAATATTTGATTCAGGACAGTACAAAAAACAAACAAAAAAAAAACATGCATTTTGTATGATCTCTTTTATTTAGTTAAAATTATTCACATTTTCACAGATTCTGCAAGTGGTTCACGTACTTCTTCTTGCCACTGTATTTTACATCAGGACACTAAATGCCTTCTTAATCTGCACATGATAAACCTTAGTGATAGACCAAGGCCACAAAAAGCATTTTACTGATCAATTAGTCTTTTCTCTCTATAACCACCACTTCCTATAAAGCGCCTTGTGGTTTTCTCATTGTAGTGGCTGGTTTTATGGAATATCTAACTGGAAGCACAGGAGGAAAATGATACAGTGCATCTAAACCCGCATCCCCATGACAGACAAGAGGATGTGATGGAGAGGAAGAGAAAGATGAGGGGGTGTGTCAGGCTTTAGAGCCACTAAATCCCATTATTAATTTCAGTTTTCTATGGTGCTTATGTTCTTATGAAAACAATACAATTTCCTCTGGTGGCATTAACCTCCCTCGTCCTAATAGCCGCCTCTGTCCTTGGTCCTGAAAAAGTCCAAATCTGTTTTAGTTTGGAAGGTTTGAAAATTATATTTTTCATGGATATAAACAGACATACCTTGGCATTTGCAAAATAGAGCACGAGTTTCTGTTTGCGGGCATCTCTTAAAAGGCTTGCATTTGCAAATTAGACCCATTGACCAGGTCACACCCTTTTGTTTTTCACTAGCAATGTTATATCTTGAGACATCTCAAATGCATTCATGGAGCACTTAACCTGTATAATAACACATCAGCATTTGTGCTCACCTGTATTGGTCTGGTATCTTAAACCCTGTGAAGATTATGACGCAGAAGATGTTAAGCAGCAGATGGTTATGCTTTCCATGACTGTGTTTTACAGTAGCAGATGCTGCTGGTATGAATGAAATGATTTACAGAGGAATAGAGAAGTGTGTTTCACTCTTTAATCCCTGAGAGATGGCACCGTGTTCCCGGTTCTATTGTCGTCCTGCCTGCCCTTGAGTTCATCTCTGTTGTGAACCACTCCTGGCCATCCATGCTGGCTCATCAGACTGGCACAGAGAGGGGCTGATTGGTTTGGCAGTGGGAGAGAGCAGGAACCACAGTGCCAATGTGGGATGGCTATCAGTTGCCACAGAGAACAGTCAGGGCTCAGGACATCTGCCAAGCTGGTTATCACAGACATTAACACAGACCTTTCATACTTAATAGCTGTAATAGCTTTTGTGGTGGACAAGTTGTGAAAAATAATAAACCCTCTTAAATACTTAAATATTGTCATCTGTCTGAATCAACTGTGTTTGGAATTTAACAGGATATATTGTTGTATGCTGCCCTCTAGTGGTGACCGAAACATACGAAGCGTTTTTTTTGTACTGCTTTCGAGGAGTGTGACCAAATGGCCATTATTGCAAATGTTCCGATTTCCCCCTCTCAATGCAGGTGTGTGTTTGCCCTGCTTTGTGGATGTGGTTCCAGTGAAGAATGAGGATGGTTTAGTCATCATGTTCATCCTGAACTTTGAGCTGGCAGATCAGCAGGACAGACCCCTTGACCCCTCACCGGACAGAGAGATCAACCACAAACTCACCATCCCCTGGCTCTCTAAAGGTACTCAGATCGGACTGACAGATTCATTACATTATATTGAATTTGGATTTTAGATTTGGTGTTGCTTCCTTGCATTGTAAAGAATGTGTCAATTATGTTCAGGAATCTTTGAAGATTTCAGATGCAAAAGCCTCTAAAAGCCACTTCGCTCAAAAATGAGATAACGATACTGACGGAATGCTCTCTGCATATAATATACATTCATAAAATACTTTAACTTTTAACCCACTAAATCCCAGCAGCCTCAGCCCATTCAGTAGTACCGGTACTTAGGTAGAAACCTATGCATAGAAGCCTGACAAAAATGCTTATTTTAAAGAAAAACTTAGAGGATTTTGCATCTGAAGTCTTAATTTTTTATTGTACAACTCGAAGGATTGTAAGTTTAACATTTTTTAATAATCAATGATATCCTTTCTTTACGTTTTCATGTCCGATAATGAAAATACCAAACCAGTTTTTTCTGGGGGTTTTTTTACAATACAATACAACAATAAAAACAGTCATTATAAATATTGTGAAGATGCATGAATATTTTAGTAATAAAATGAACAACAATTTTACTAGATATTTTGAGACTTTCTATTTATCTATCTGGCTGGCTAGTTGGCTTTTACTGAAAACGTTGAGTAATTTATGTAAACAAAAAGTTGCTTGTTCTGTGAACACCATTGTTTCCTGTTACACATACTGTTGCGTAATGGCATTGTTGCATGATTTTCTTTAGATACCCACCAAATGGTGGTATTTATTGGTTGACTTGACTATTGTCGTCATAATTATTAAATTTTTTTAATGGCAAAACATTTATATCTTTATAATATAATGGCATATTTATATGTTGCTTGCAAAACATTTTATGGTGTCAGAATACACACCTATTTTTAAATGACCATCAATGAAGATTAATTTAGGCTGTAGGAGGTTACAGCATAGTTATAGCATTTATGGGACCCAGTTCATGAGCTACCATTATTGTGTTTGAATCACGTAATGCAATGATCATCTGATAAAATACTTAATCTTACTATTTCCTCAGCAAGAAAACACAGACTCAGGCTGCTGCGCTCCCTGAGTGGCAGTAAGCAGTCTCTGCATGAAGATTCTGAAAAAGGCTACATGCAGCCGATGCCCCATATGGGCCATGAGTCTGTAGCCCTGGACAAACTGCTCTCCCTGCCTGAACGCTCTGCACTCGGGGGATCTCAGCTGTTATTTTGGGAAGATAAGACTCAAAATGAATCTGAAAGTGAGCCACGGCCATCAGAAGCATCCCCTCCCCTGCCTCAGGGCTTCTCCCAGTCCTCTCCGCGTCTGCACAACCTCACCTCTGAGGCCTCTCCGTCCAGCTGCAGCATGGCCCACAGCCGCTCCTGTGAGAGCCTGTGCGGCATGCGTCCTTCACCCTCCACCACTGACTTCAACTGGGACAGGAAGCTGCCCGTCAGACCCAGTAGCACAGGTGTTGAAAGAACCAATTGGCCAATTAGCTATTCTATTTTGCATTGGTATAAAAAGTGAAAGAGTGATATAAGATTTTAGCACCGACATGTTGTCATGTACAGCCCAATTAACAGTATAACAGTCATTATACAAGTATTCCAAAGAGCCATGTAATAATTGAAAACAAATACATGCAAAATATTAGATGATGAGATTAATTCGATCTTTGTTAATTTTTTCACTTATAGGCGCCATGCACCGCAAAGCCAGCTTACAGAATGCTACTTCTGACTCCGATCTCATACGTCTCCGTACCTCAGTTCGGGGTCCCCAAATATCACACAACTTAATGGATATGATGACGGACCCCTTAATCGCTGTTCCGCCCAGTGAGATGGACATCATCGCCCCCTGCAAACTAATAGACCGGACCCATAATGTGACGGAGAAGGTCACTCAGGTGAGGTTTTTCACTTTTGTAAGCAAAAAGCATTATGACTTATTAAAGGAACACATTTTCCAACTCCCCTACCCCTAGTTTTACCGTTTTCGAATCCATTCAGCAGATCTCCGGGTCTGGCGGTAGCACTTTTAGCATAGCTTAGCATAGATCATTGATTTTGATTAGACCGTTAGCATCTCGCTTAAAAAAAACAAAAAAAACAAGGATTTTCGATATTTTTCCTATTTAAAACTTTACTCTTCTTTAGTTACATTGTGTACATTGTGTACTGCTGCAGGCTCAATGATATTATTCAGCGCCTGAAAATAGGCTAACCCGTCAACATAACCAACGAGACCACCTGCTTGCACAGGGAGCGTGCTGGGGACTATTTTCAGACGCTGCGTAATATCATTGCGCTGCTGCACCCATGGTATGGCAGGAAAGTTCCTTGATTATTCCGCAGGAATGAGAGTATAGTTCCTAGCCATATCGGCCTAGAAAATCACAACTTTTCATTTTTCATCGGCCTTAGTACACAATGTAACTACAGAAGAGTCAAGTTTTAAATAGGAAAAATATCGAAACACTTTGGTAATTTTTTGAGCGAAATGCTAACGGTCTAATCAGATTCAATGATCTATGCTAAGCTATGCTAAAAGTGCTACCGCCAGACCCGGAGATTAGATTCGAAAATGGTAAAAATCAACTGGGAGTTGGAAAAATGTTCTATTTTCAAAAGAAAAGTGGAGTGTTCCTTTAAGAATGTGTTTTATTCGGAATGACTGAGAATGTGGTGTTTTAAACTGCTCAATGTCAAAAATTTGCAGGAATGTCAAATAATGATCTTTAATCCTGAAAATATCAGAGCACAACACTTGTCTGTGGTATGAACTTCTGTTCTGAGTATTGTTTTACTTATATTTATATTTTGGGTTTTTCAATAGCTATAGCGAGCTAACAAGGAAACGGACTGACGTAATAAACAAAATGAATAACGTGCGCAAATTAATCAAACCATGAAAAACCATAGAAACGAACTGAAAACTAGGACACAGAACTAAAACATGATAAACCCACCCAAAACAGAAACAAACCCAGATTATCCCTTACAGCTATGTCTGACTGATATATATAGGCTTATCACAACATATTAGGGCATTATTATTTCACCTTTTCTACCCTTATATGATGGAGTAGATCAAATTCAGCGTATGAAGCGATTGTGTCTCTTCAGAATATTTGGACTAAACCACTCAATTCATATGGATTGGTTTTACGATCTCTTTCTCAACTTTTTGAAGCGTCAAAGTGGTAGTTGCATAGCTGTCAATGGAGGGACAGAAAACTCTCAGATTTCATTAAAAACATCTTCATTTGTGTTCCGAAGATGAACGAAAGTCTTACAGGTTTGGAACGGCATGAGGGTGAGTAATTAATGACCGAATTTAAATTTTTGCGTGAACTATCCCTTTAAAGCCATTAATGCGTTATAAAGGTATTCATAATATATGTTATAATGTGTTATTATGCAACTTTTCATAAATAATTGTAGCTAAAGTTAAAAATGTATTATAATATTTGCAGATTTACATCTGAAATATGTTGTTTGCTATGCATCTTAATGCATTATTCTTTCATAAGGTGTGTTCAATGAATAGATAAGTATTATAATGTATTATAACTGTGGTTACAATTACTCATGAGACCATACAGTCCATTATAAGGTGCATTACAAGGCATAATTAATGCATTAACAATACTTTTATAATGCATTATATATAAAGGCTTTAAGCAAAGTGTTAAAAGCAGCGTTTCCCCTACAATGTATTCACAGCGGCGCAGCGCCGCCGCTGGATTTTCAGCGCCACTGCAAAATCTTCACATGATCAGTAATATCACATTCACTTACACACTGTACAAGAGAGAGAGATTGACGATGGCCAGAGAACTAAACAAAAATGTAGTTTGCTTACACCTACACAATATCACAGGGCTGTGATATTAATCTTATTTTATTTTCGCTTCCAAGTATTATAAAAAGAAGATATGAGGTAAAACTATTATAAACTATGCTCGCGCATCGTCTAGCACAACTTCCTTCCCTTCAGCGCGCGCTGTCATTTCTCCCCAACAAACATGCATTTAACGTCAGATTCAGCACAATCTGTGATTGTTGTCAAATGCACTCTCCACTTTGGCTAAATTGCAGAACGTGTTTGATGAAAATGAAAAGCACAATAATCCGCGCAATAGACGCTGTTTCCAAGTTCAAGGTGTGTGTGTGTGTGTGTGTGTGTGTACGTACGCTGCGAAACGGACCGATTTGCACACGTGCTTCGTTTGCGCGACTAAACCATCAAATACACAAAAAATAGCCTATATCTCAAAATGACAGGCTTGGAGAGTATTCACTTAAACACAGTTTAGCTTAAATGGGCGTAAATAGTTGGGAGAAATTAATGGGAGAATGATATTAGATCTGCGTCTTAAAGGGGCAGCATCTAATAAACCTGGTGACGATTGAGCCAATAATGTGAATCAAACAACAAAAAGCAAAGAGAAAATTACTTGCAGCTCTTGTATGATATGTGATGGCCTTACTTTTTTTTTTTTTTTACCTTTTTATTAATCATATATATATATATATATATATATATATATATATATATATATATATATTGTAATAAAATTTGATTAATAAAAAGGTAAAAAAACCAACATCATGTAATAAAATTTCACAATATGTTTTTTTTTGTGGTATTTTTGATTAAATAAATGCAGGCTTGATAAGCATGAGACTTTTTGCAAAAACATAAAATAGTATCCAAATACTTTTTTATTTTTATATATTGCCCCTTTCTTACATTTGAGCCCTTGCCCCTTTTTGCACATCCCTGCAGGTTATTGAAGTAAAATAGGCTATAAGCTAGTCACCTTTTAAACTAATAAAAAGCTTAATTTGGATTTTAATGTTCAAAATGTCTATTTCTATCCACAAAACTTGCCAGAAATCATGGTTTAAGGTTTTTGTTTTTTTTTTTTATTCCGGAGGTGCATGCCCCCGGACCCCCTGACGCGCGGCTTGGTAACAGCACCGCTGCTGGAAAAAATTCTAGGGGAAACACAGAAAACTGTGTTTAAGCTGAGTTTAAACTGTGGTCTCTGGGAATTCCCCCCACCCCCCCAAAAAAAAAAAGCTTTTTTAAAATCATGTAAAAAATAAAAAGGAGATAATGCATATGCAGTTCACTCGTACAGTCCTTTATAATTGCTCCACGGGAATATCTCATACCTGGGAATAATGCAGCATCCTGATCAGAGTCATATAGACAGCTGCACATGGCTGGCTGAACAGACACTTGCCCTGCATTCCCGTTTGAAGGGCATTCCAACAGAGCACAGAGGGAATGAGGTCATGCCAAAGGTCACATGGCACATGCCGCGAGGTGTCCTTCCATTTTCAGCTGAGTTATCTAGATGCCCCATGACAGAAAGATCTATATCTCCTCAACTGAGCAGCCATTAGCACTCATGTGGGTTGTGTGTTCAGAGATGCTTAGTCATTTGTCTCTGTTTAGACCAGTGCCCTGTTGACATAATCACTATTTAGGGGTAGATTTAATTGAATTGAAGTTCATACATCCACAATATTTCTAAGTATTATTCAAAAAAGTGTTTTTCATAGTAGTATTTGATTTTTAAATCACATTTTTTATCATTGTGTGTCTATTCTAATAATAAAGTCTTACATATCAGATTTTTTTCTTTAAAAGTAATACTTTCATACATCAAGGACACATTATTTTGATCAAAAGTGATAGTTAAGATTTACATTACAAAAGATTTATATTTAAAATAAATGCTGTTCTTTTGAACTTTCTATCCATCAAAGAATCCTAAAAAAGGTGTTTTTCACAAAAATATTAACTGTTTTCAGCTTTGATAATAATAAGAAATGCTTCTTGAGCAACAAATCATCCTATTAGAATGATTTCTGATGGACCATGTGACTGAAGTAGTGATGCTGAAAATTCAGCTTTGGCATCACAGGAATAAATAACATTTTAATATTATAATAATAATATTTCAGAATTGTACTGCTTTTTACTGTATTTTTAACAAATAAATGCAGCCTAGGTGAGCATAATAAATGTCTTTAAAAAAACATAAAATCGTACCAACACCAAACTTTTGAACAGCGGTGTATTTGTTTCATTATTTTAAATAAAATTAATTAATTTCAATTTAATTAAAAAAAAAAAATCAGTGCAGACACAGTGTTTTTGTTCTTGTAAGGGAGGTGTTTTCACAGAGGTGTGTTTTGCACAGGTGACTCACAGCTGTTAGTTGTGAATTGCTGATGTCTGTGCCAGGGGAACTTCTGACACTCCTTATCAGGAATTGATGTGTTATTTTGGTTAATGCAATGCTGTAGGGAAATAGAGGTATACCTCATCCCCTTCCTCTACCTCTGTCCTATCACAGAAATGGTATCCCTCTGGTGCTTCTCTCAAGAGCCCCAACCCACTTAAAGTGTCATTAGCTCGTTAATCAAACGATCACACTCACAGGAGGCCTGACCCAAACAACAAGCCTAGTCTCTTTCCATCAGAAACTCTTCATTATTTCTCTGTTTTTGTATGTGTGGGTGGGTGGTGAGTCCCAGAATTGTTGGGTAGAACAGCAAAAACTGTTTATTTAGTTAATGAATTATGCATTGAAATGCTACTGTGCCGATCGAGCTGTATTTGATCGTAAACAAAAATCATGAGAGGTTGCCCTGCAGTCCTTTGCGTGCACTCTTGCATACACACATTTCTCGTCCCCTCCACTCACTGACAATGTGCTGACGTCATTACAGTCTCCAGCCTGTGTAAAATGCTTACATTTTACCAGGTCAACACTAAACCATATGGCTAATCCTGATATGATGCTGATAGATATTAATTCAGAGATCATGCAAATGGAGAATAGCTAATGAAGCCGCTGGGCCACCTCAGGTGAAGTTGTCAATGAATGGGCTCCCCATTATGAGCTTTTCGCAGGATGCGTTTTTGCATTCAAAAACAACTAGAGGGAGCAAAATACACTGTAATTGTGATTCTGAACCACTTTTTACTTGACACAGTGCCTTGTTGCAGAGCTCGGAAAAAAACTGTGAAACAGTCTCTCCAAACAAGCAGTTCCTGATTACATAAAAGTAGGGGGAAACCCCGCCCATGACTGGTGATGATCTACCCTATTAGCATAGATTACGCACTGAGTGAGCCGCAGCAGTCCGCCAATTCTGTTTCGGAGTAGCAGCTGGAGATATACAATGTCTGCGGCAAAAAAAAACATTACAAATGTTCTGTTATTGGATACACCACCGAACATAAGAGTCTCCATAGACTCCTGGCATCTGAGCCACTGAGGATGCCGTGGTTGAATTTAATTTATGAAGTTTTGCCACATAAAGTAGTTTAAGTGTTATATATTTGAGCAAATCATTTTATGGTGGACTGCTTCACAAACAAGGGCCAGTTCAATGCTGGATTTACATTTACATTTATGCATTTAGCAGACGCTTTTATCCAAAGCGACTTACAACTTGGGGGTACAATAAGCGATTGATCGTGAAGAGTCGAGTGAGCGCAACAAGTGCCTGAAATACTTGGTCCGTGTACATTTATCAGTGTAGCACAGGCTAGAGTAGGGCGGGAAAGAGGAGGAAAAGAGGAAAGGAAAGGTTTTTTTTTTTTTTTTTTAGGAGGTTAAGTGCTCACGGAAGAGATGAGTTTTTAGTTGACTTTTGAATGTTGTCAATGAATCCGCATTTCGGATGGCGGTGGGCAGATCATTCCACCAGCTGGGAACGTTGAATGAAAATGTTCTGGAGAGGGATTTTTTGCCTCTCTGTGAAGGTACCACAAGCCTTCGCTCCTTGGTTGAACGAAGGCTTCTGGTGGGGGTGTGGCGACGTAGAATCGAGTCAAAGTATGCAGGAGCTGAGTGCGTGGTGGCTCTGTTGGCAAGCGTCAGCGACTTAAACTTGATGCGAGCAGCGAGTGGTAGCCAGTGCAGAGAGATGAAGAGTGGTGTGACGTGGGTCCTTTTGGGCTCGTTGAAGACCAGACGTGCCGCTGCATTCTGGATCATTCGAAGTGTTTGGATCGCACAAGAGGGGAGTCCAGCCAGAAGCGCATTGCAGTAGTCAAGTCTAGAAATAACCAGGGCCTGGACAAGAAGCTGTGTTGCGTGTTCTGTTAGGAACGGTCTGATCTTCCTGATGTTGTAGAGCGCAAACCTGCAAGAGCGAGCTGTCTTAGCAATGTGATCTCTGAAGGACAACTGGTCATCAAATGTAACTCCAAGATTTCTGACTGATTTTGAAGGGGAGATCAGGGATGCACCTAGCTGGATGGTGAAGTCATGTTGCATAGTGGGACTGGCGGAAAAGATGAGGAACTCAGTCTTTGCCAGGTTGAGCTGTAGGTGATTTTTACTCATCCATGCAGAGATGTCAGCCAGACAGCTGGAGATTCGTGCAGCTACTGTGGGGTCGTCTGGTTGGAATGAAAGGTAGAGCTGAGTGTCATCAGCATAGCAGTGATATGAGAAGCCATGTGCCTGTATGATGGGACCTAATGAAGTAGTGTAAATGGAGAAAAGGAGAGGTCCAAGCACTGAGCCCTGAGGAACCCCCGTGGTCAGTTGATGCGCTTGGGATTCCTTTCCTCTCCAGGCAACCTTGAAGGACCTACCTGTGAGATAAGATTCAAACCAATGGAGCAGAGTCCCTGTGATGCCCAGTGATGAGAGGGTGGACAGAAGAATTTGATGATTTACCGTGTCAAAGGCAGCAGATAGATCAAGGAGGACAAGGACTGATGATTTGGACTCAGCTTTAGCTATCCGCAGTGCTTCGGTGACCGACAGTAATGCAGTCTCTGTGGAGTGGCCCCTTTTGAAACCGGATTGGTTCGAGTCCAGCTGGTTATTCTGTGAGAGGAAGGATGAAACCTGGTTGAAAACAACTCGTTCAAGAGTTTTTGCTATGAATGGCAGGAGAGAGACAGGTCTGTAGTTATCTATGAGTGATGCGTTTAAAGTGGGTTTCTTAAGCAGTGGAGTTACCCGAGCCTGCTTGAAAGTGGTAGGGAAAGTGCCAGTGCAGAGCGATGTGTTGATGATGTGTGTGAGTGCAGGAAGGAGAGTAGGAGAGATGGCTTGAAGGAGGTGTGAGGGAATGGGATCGAGAGGACAGGTGGTAGGATGGCTGGAGAGGAGAAGTTTAGATACTTCGGCCTCAGTGAGTGTGGAAAATGAGGAGAGAGTATGTTCGGTCGTGGAAGTGGCTGATCTAAAATCCACAGTGTGTGGGGGTGAGAACTGATTGCTGATAGTTGTTGTTTTGTTTGTGAAGAATTGTGCAAAGTCGTCTGGATATAGGGAGGTGGTGGGGGGTGGAGGAGGAGGACAGAGCAGAGAGTTGAATGTTCTGAATAGTGTGCGTGAGTTTGAGGTGCTGCTGATTTTGTTTTGGAAATAAGAATATTTAGCTGCGTGTACTTCATTCAAGAAGGATGAGAGCAAAGACTGATACTTAGCTAGATCTGATGGGTGATTTGATTTATGCCATTTCCTCTCTGCTGCCCTGAGTGTCATCCGATGTTCACGAATAACATCAGATAACCAAGGGTTAGAGGGAGTAGCTCGTGCTGGCCTAAAAGAAAGAGGACAGATATTGTCTAGACATGAAGTTAAAGTGGAGCAAAGAGTGTCAGTTGCAGTGTTAACATCCATAGAAGAGAATTGTGTGGATGAGGGAAGGGAGGAAGAGACAGCAGAGGAAATATGAGAAGGAGAGAGTGAGCGCAGGTTTCGTCTGAAAGTATTAAGTTTAATCTGTGTATTAAGTTGAATCTGTGTAATTCTGAGGTGTATCAATTTAAAGGGATAGTTCACCCAAAAATTTAAATTCTGTCATCATTTACTCACCCTCAAGTTGTTCCAAACCTGTATGAGTTTCTTAGTTCTGCTGAACACAAAAGAATATATTTTGAAGAATGTGTGTGACCAAGCAGATAGAGCAACCATTGACTGCCATAGTAGGGGAAAAAATACTATGGTAGTCAATGGTTGCTCTATCTTCTTTGTTACAAAGATTCATTAAAATGTCTTCTTTTGTGTTCAGCAGAACAAAGAAACTCATACAGGTTTGGAACAACTTGAGGGTGAGTAAATGATGACAGAATTTTCATTTTTGGGTGAACTATCCCTTTAACTCCACAACAACTACATAAATATATCCACTAACCATTCAGAAATGTCCAGTTACATTCTAAATGTTGTAACTTCCTGAGTCTCTTCATCAGTGTCCGACTCTGGTTCGAACATATAAGGCTGAACACCGCTACTGACAATTGCTGACATTTTGGCTGCGTGACATTCTCCAGTTTTGTTGTTGCCGGAGTGTCTGAAGCACGAGCTGCAAAGTCTCAGCTCTCTTCTGGAAAGGGGACAGGGAGCAGCAGCTCATTTGCATTTAAAAGGACAAAAAGCCGGCATGTTTGGCTCACACCCAAATAGGGACAACTTTGACAAGCTATAATTAATAATCTGTGTGGAATTTTGTGCTGAAACTTCACTGACACATTCTGGGGACACCAGAGACTTGTATGACATCTTGTGAAAAGGGGCATAATTGGTCCCCTTTAAATAACAGTGTATATAAAATGTACACTTTCATATACATTGAAACGCAGCAATGCAGCGTATTTACAGCACATTTTATTTTTTATCTTAGTGTCTTGATAATCCCTGTGTCCTAACCAGGTAGACAATGGCTGATGATTTCATGCTGCATTAATCAGTTTGTGTGAAATGCGTAGTGAGATTTTTCAGGGGAAGCCCAGTGATTAGTTGCTATTAGCTCTGAGATGTTTTAAGAGAGGGCTTTTCTCCTATTACTCTTGCAACTTGCTACTCATAAAAGCATTGTGTGTTTTCTTAGTTACTGAGTTAGTTTTTTCCATGTGTGGTACTATAGGTTCTGCTTTGGAATCTAGACAGATAAAAGTATTTTCATTCAGAAATGCTTTACTGACCTTATTTTTTTTGTGTGTGTGTGGACCGAATCAGTTCAAACAAGTGAAATGGTGTCCCATATGTGTTTGTGGTTTTTATGGCTACTCTCCCACCTATCTTTTTCATGTTATTCAAGGCCTATACTTGCATAAACAACAGCTGGGGCTGGGCTGCCTGCAGAAATCACAAATGTTTTGATGGTAAAAAATAGAATTTAGGAGTTAATGTTGAGCTCAGAAGGCATAATTAATACAAAAATTGAATAAACATTGTGTTTTTTTGCTGTTTTTTTTATTAATTGTAATAGGTTAATATTAATGCTGTTAATCGCACATCAAATTTAGCTGAGAAATTACTCCCAAAAGATCATTTGAAGTCATCAAATAGACATTACAAAAAGTTGCTTCATAAATAAATATTTTTGGGTGAACTATACCTTTAATGTTTGTTTTTATAAATATGGAAAAATTAAATTATTTTTAATGAAATTATACTCTAAATAAGAAACTAAAACTGCCAGTAGGTTGCGGTAAATGTCTAATTGAGTAAGTCATTGAGTCATTCGTTCACATGACTGATTCATTCAGGAGTGAAGTAAATGGTTTTCTTTATGGTCCATTGAATCATTGGTTCACCTGATCGTTCAAAACAGTTCTGCTTTGTTTTTATATTTTCGTTGGCAAAACTGAGCAAAACAGTCAAAATTATGTCTAAAACAACACAATATTAACTTTATAATTAATTTTATTAAACTGTTGTATAAGATCAGTATCGCATTTTTACTCATCTAGTGCTCAACAAGAAAAGTAACAGATGACGATGTATTTAGTTCAACAAAACACATGTAAGCAATGATAGTGTTGATGATTTACCTTGGAGCCTATTTGCGCACAGCACCGGCGGGAATAATCGTGCTCTGACACGGACCACAACAAACGTGCCCACTGTAAAACGCCCTGAGACTAAAACGGGCATTTTTGCCCCATATTTTGAATTTTTGGGACATTCTAACTGCATTTTATAGGCTTCATCACAGTGAGTTGTTGCCCTGCATTATATTCTTCATCAATCAACTATATGAAATGTAAGATGACCTAAATAAGTCCGGGGCGGGGCAAGTGCATTAAATGTGTTAATAATTTTGACGCTTTTTTTAACCAGCAGCCATATCACCCTGTAGCCCAAGACTGGTTTCCTAGTGAAGCTAAGCAGGGCTAAGCCTGGATGGGAGACCAACTGAGAAAACTAGGTAGCTGCTGGTAGAGGTGTTAAGTGAGGCCAGCAGGTGGCGCTCACCCTGTGTTCTGTGTGGGTCCTAACGCCTCAGTATAGGTATGGGGACACTATACTGTAACAAGCACCGTCCTTCGGATGAGACGTTAAACTGAGGTCCTGACACTCTGTGGTCATTAAAAATCCCAAAATCCTGGCCAAATTTGCAAATTTGATTGGCTTCATCACATGGTTTCCTCTCCACCAATAAGCTGGTGTGTGGTGGGCGTTCTAGCGCAATATTGCTGCCGTCGCATCATCCTGGTGGTGGTTGAGGAGATTTCCCCCTTCTATATGTACAGCGCTTTGAGTGCCTAGAAAAGCGCTATATAAATGTAAGAAATTATTATTATTATTTATTTATTTATTTTTACCGTAACTAACTAATCTAGTTAATGCGTTAAATCGACAGCCCTAATTAAGAGCCCAAATATAAATATAGCTGGGATTTTTTTTTTCTCTGCAATTCTGAACTCTAATTCTTAATTAATGGATTAATTATTTTCATGTTCAAATAATTTTATACAAACTAAAGAAACAAAGGTTGTGTTTGTAATGAAAACTTTTGATTGGTATATTTGCTTATCAAGCATTAGATGAAATAGCCTCTTTAATGATGCTTTCTCTGGACATGGGACTCATAGTGGCCAGTATATTCACATTTATTTATGCGTGCCATCCATAAATCTTTTCTGTAATGAGGGTAAGTTTTTTTTTTTTTTTACTTGCTCTTTGGGGATTCGGCCCATTTGGAGTTGTAAGTTAATGAGACGGCATGGAGGATCTACTATCCTTCTGTGTCTTGACTCTAAAGTGCATTTACTTAAACCAAAGAGATTGGATTAGATTCAGATCTAATTTTCTCTGTACTTGATACTAATGACCTCATTACGCAGTGCAACAAAAATACAAAGCAAATTGTGTTTTTGTATGACCATCCGTAAGGAACTTGGGGAAGAAAGGACCAACAAATCCACTGATATTTCATTTTCAGCGTTTTTGATTCTGTAATATTGATTATAACAGCTAGGCTGGACACTTGAATACACCATCACACAGATAATAAATGAGTGAGCAAATATAGCTTATGCTGCATTTAATAAAAAAAAACTGAGTAAACATATATTATGTAAGCCACAACATTATCTTATTTGAACTACGTTCGAGTCTCAGTGTGTGGAGAAACATAGGCCCTAAGTTGTTTTATTAGCAATACTATCATCTTTTCACTACTAATGTCTTTCTGAATGGTCATTTTGTGTAAATGCACTAATGCATCTAATTATTACTTAATGTATAAATCAGCCCAAACTGCAGAAACTTCACCAAGTAGTGTTCATCTTTGCTGTTTTCGAAGAATTTTGCAGGATATGATTTCAATAGGGCCCCATTCCATAATAAATCACGAAGGATGTACAAGGTTTGTCATTATTCACCATGAAATGTGCCTTTAGCTAAGAGTATCTCGAGCAAGGTCAATTCAAATTTCTGTGTCTAATGGGAAACTGAGCAGGTTTAGAACAATGACTACTCAGTGCCTTTGGACATGTTGTTCATTTTTAAATTATGTACATCTCCCAACATACTGCAGAGAGTTTTTATTATTTTAACAGTAAACATGAAGTTAAAATTGTATGGGTGTTAAATAACTCTTTGATTAATTTTGAGTCTAATTTTATCTAAAAGTCTTGAATTTACATTATACTTTTAATGTCTTTTTGAATGGCATTGTAAAGACAGAGTATTAAGTAAATTAGAGACTTTTAGATCAGATTAGACATTGACAGTTGAAAGATGATACAGGCAATATGAGAGTAGCCATTGACATGAACGTCTGACATTGAAACACTAGCACTTAAAAAATGTAACATTATGATGATGTGAATCAAAATGATATACTCTGAAAACAATGCAGAGTGGATGGTAAATTCACATGGACCATGACATAAAAAAATACTTCAGGATTAATTGTATTGCAAACCATTTAAAAAAAAGCTATGACTGAACACCATTATTATCTTCATTATTCGCTCAGTGTCGTGGCAGTAATCATGTCTGTCACACTTCACTGAAGGCCTTCAGAGTGAAAACATCACGAGTCGCATTAAAAACAGGTTAATGTGGTATTGCATATTCAGAGAGGTCTTATTATCGTTGCCAATGTTTTTTGACTCACTTTAATGACAGGGATTAGTCATTGTCACCGATAGAAAGCACAGACTTACAGTACATTGTGTCTTGGAATAATATTGCCCTTTTCTTTTGACGCCCTTTTATCATTATCTAGCAAATAGCTGTTTTTACATTGTGTCATTATCGGTTATACTAGATAGAGTCCCTGCCATCAAACAGGAAGTGTGATCTTTGTTGACACATGAGAAAGGTGACTTCTCTTTCATGAAGTCAGTCATGGGTGAGTTATTTTTCTGTCAGGGGTCATTTGGAGTGTACACATGACCTATAGATCAGTTTTTTCAAAGTGAATGCCAACCAAAATTGGTAAAATGGTAAAAACTTTTATAATATAAAAATATTTATATTTCAAATAAATGCTTTCTTACTGTTTTCAACATTAATATTATAATCAAAAAAATATTACATTAAAATTACATTTTAAAATATAATAAAATAGAAAACAGTTAACTAAAATAGTTAACAGTTGCCCGTGGTTACTTCCAGAGGGCACTCCAACCTGGACTGTCACTCCATCAAGGACCACATCTCCCATAATCCTTTGCCAGGGCTCATTAGCACTCACTATTTACACTTGTGTCTCATTTCCCTGTTCACTTAGCCCTATATAAGCCTGGTTATCTCAGTCATTCATTGCGAAGTCTTGTTTTGTGTCACACTGCATTTCTGAGTGTTATCCCTGATTTCATGTCTCTCGGTTTCGTTGGAATTCTCAGTACGTTACATGCTGGGTGGGACTCTATAACTCTAGGACACTGATAGGTCCTTAAAGGAACACGCCGCTATTTTTGAAAATAGGCTAATTTTCTAACTCCCTAGAGTTAAACAGTTGAGTTTTACCGTTTTCGAAACCATTCAGCCGATCTCACTTTTAGCATAGCTTAGCATAGATCATTGAATCTGATTAGACTGTTAGCATCTCACTCAAAAAAATGACCAAAGAGTTTCGATATTTTTCCTATTTAAAACCTGACTCTTCTGTAGTTACATCGTGTACTAATACCAACGGAAAATGAAAAGTGCAGATCCTGATCCACTGGAATACACTGAAGATTAGGTTGTCATGTTGGTTATGTTGACGGAAGTTAGCCCATTTTCAGGCGCTGCATAATATCCTAATAATATAATAATTTCATAATTTAACACAACCTGCTTACAATCACATCGTTCTCTATAGGGTATAGCTGATTGGCTCCTGCTGTATCAGTGGCCAATGAGCTTGCTGTTCAACCTTGAAATACTTGGTCAGCATTTGCTGTCGCAGTGCTGCACACTTTTAGAAACCCTCCATCTTCCCCAGCTCCACCTGTATACAGGAGATCTGCTACAGGGAATTCATGTATGCTATATTGTTAAGCAGCAGCATGTCTTACTTGCTCACAGCAGTGTGTCGTGTATGTATTGGAAGTAGCAAGTCCCGCACTTGCTCACAGAATCAGCGTAGCAGATCTATTCTGCCAAGACCAAACATATCAACAGTCATATCCATAACCATGCCAAACACTCAGAGAGGTGTCATGACAGTATTTTTACTTTTACTTTTTGACTGTATTTTTTGATCAAATAAATGCAGCCCTGCTGAGCATAAGGGTTTTCTTTGCAAAAACATTATCAAATCTTACAGACCCCAAACTTTTGAACAGTTGCGTATATTAATACATTTTTAACACTTCAAGTTGTATAAATTAACATAAGTTAATACATCATGAAGAAACATGAATTAACAATGAACAATGGTATATTTATAAATTATCATAAACCTAGATGAATAAATGCTGTAAAATGGTGTTCATTGTTCGTCCATGATACCTGATGTTAACACACTGAAGCATATTGTATTAAGTGTAAGTATTACTTATCTTTTTAAATGAGAATAAATCAGAAAGATTTATTTTTGGCAGAAAGCAGTTATTCACCGCACACACTGGCTTGCCTTTGTAATTCAAGTATGGTTAAAACTAATGTGGGTGAAAATTATTCTAAGAGAAGCGAGTGAGAGGTGAGGGTCTGCAACATGCCTGGGAGCTGGGCACAGAGAGAAAAAAACTGCTTTTTTTTAGCATGTTTGTGTTTATCAAGGGAACAGAGGATATCCATCAAGCCCTGCAGCTGGGCTACTGAGAGCGAGGAGGTGGATCAGACAGCCAGCTGCAATTACGTCTCTTCCCGAAGTGGGACTTCCACAGAGAAGAGAGAGAGAGAGCGAGAGGAGCATACACAAACACAGTGTTTCTGAAAGCGATGCAGGGAGAGAGGGAGGGATGGAGAGGGATACCACAGGCAGTTTACTCTCTTTAAAAGGCAAAGCGTGGAAAAAGTGGAACAGCTGCACTGACAGCGTGACGATGGATCCATGCTGCTCCTGTTCAGACTCGTAATCTGATTTTTGTGTGAGAAACTAATGTTGAGATCAGCAGTTTACTGTATTGTTGTGCTTATTGCTGCGCAGCAGTAGGACTGGACAACTTTGAAGGGTGGAAAAAGTGAACGAATTGTTCTGAAATTTAAAGACCACTCAGGCTTTTATTGGAAACACTGAAGAGCTATATCTGAAAGAGAAACTTCACAGTGACGGAAGCGATCCACCTCAGAGGATGACAGTGTTGGTTGTTCCTGTGAGCGGTAGATGAGGTGAGGTGAGATGAACAGTGGTGGATAACAGAGTCTAGGCAGCTGTCTATATGGAGCAGAAATATGTCCTTTAGTGCCAGAGGCAGTATTCCTCAGGAGGGGGCGCAAGGGAGCATTGAGCGGAGAAACACTCGGGTGAAGAGGGTTGTTCGCATTTCTAGTATTGTCGCACAGGAGGTGAGTTTCCTATACGTTTTGTTTTTAGCATTTGATATACAGTACTGTTCAAAAGTTTGGGGTCTGTAAGGTTTTTATTAAATTTTTTTAAGAATACATACTTTCATTCAGTAAGGACTCATGCTGTTCTTTTGAATTTTCTATTCATCAAAGATTCCTGAAAAAAAAAATGCATCACAGTTTCCACAAAAAATATTAAGCAGCACAACTGTTTTCAACATTGATATTAGTAAGAAATGTTTCTTGAGCACCAAATCAGCATTAGAATGATTTCTGAAGGATCATGTGACACTGAAGACTAAGAGTAATGATGCAGAAAATTCAGCTTTACCATCACAGGAATAAATTACATAAAAGTAGAAAACTTAAAAAAAGAAATTGTAATAATGTTTTTACTGTTTAATCAAATAAATGCAGCCTTGGTGAGCATAAGAGACGTCATTCAAAAACATAAAATAATTACTGACCCCAAACCTTTTAATGGTACAGTGGTGTATTACACATTGACTTATAGTTGAACTCATAATAATAATAATTATAATACTATATCTATTCTTATCAATAATGCATGGCTAAACTGAAAACTCAACCAGTATAATATTGACAGTTTAGATTATTTTGACATAACCTTTCTTGGTACACTGAGACTATAAATAATTAGAATTCTTCGAAATTCGGTAATGTTCGGTGTATTTAAAGTAAAAGGAAACATTGATTTTTAAATCAGTTGTAAACTAATGGTAGTCTGTGTGCGGTTTGTCTCCAGTATTGAGAGATACTAGAGTGGAGTCATGGTGTAAACAGCTGCTTCTAAAATGGCATTACTTCCAAATTAAATGCAGTCAGTGGTAGCATTATTTCAGGATTTACTTCAGGTGTTGTTCCCATATTCCCATATTTATCGTTGTCACAAATTTGAAACTTGAATGTTAAACTTTTATATTCTCTGCAGGAAATTAATAGAAAGGAAACCTGGATTGTTTTAAGAGATCACCCGGAAATGAAAATAGTAATTTTAGGGTGAACTATCCCTTTTAGTCGTTACAGTAGAATGTGCCTGTTCTTGTATGTAATGTGATGAAAATGATGCCACATGACATGAACATTGGCACAGGACGGAAACACTGGCATTTGTCTCTGCCCAGAGCCTCTTGTTGGCGGCGTGTAAGATTGGTGTTGTGGTGTCAGAACTGGGCCCTGCTCACCACAGTCACAGCAGTCAGGTCAAGCACCCTACATTCATCTCAACACAAAGATGCCCTTGAATGCCACGCCACCGTCTGTGAGGAACTGAGGCAATCACTCACTGCAAATGGCAGTGCCCTATGGGCTGTAGTAGCGCTTCCTTGATCAACGGTTGCCCTCTCTGACTGCTTCCCCACGAGATTATCTTCCATGGTTAAACTGACAGCTTTCTCGCAGACTCCTTAAGCTCAAAATCTAAACTCTATCTAAAATGTTCCCAAGACCTGAATTCATTTCTTCTCAGGCAGATGAGGACACCCTGGAGCTGGAAGTTGGCTGTATTGTTAATTGATTTGAGGGAGATGATTATGTACTTCAGTAATGGTCTTTTAATGGAGGGGTCTTTTGTGTAAGGACTCGATGTCATGACATTGGTGGACAGCTGGTGCGAGGTAGGAGATCAGGAAAGTTTTGGCCTTGAAGCATGTATAAACCCGAAACAACACACAAGGGATGGATATAGCATAGGTGAATGTTCTGTCATCCAGAGGAAAGGATAGAGATATGGTCCAGTTGTTTTTTATATATAATGAGGATCAATACAGTACTTCATATTAGTGGTACAAATTAGTGGTTGACTGATATGGAATATTTAAAAACACAGTGATTGATTTAGTTACTCCAACCCTAAATACACATTTTTGTATTATTTGTACAATGTGTTAGCCTGGATGCCAGCCGAACTTAGCCCCGCCCAAAACATTTGAGGTCAGGAAGTTCGGTCTGGACTTGATCAGTTGTGGAGCAACTATGCTCGAACCAGAGCTGTTTGGACCAATCAAATTGTCAGGGCGGGCTTTATACGATGATGGACAGATTATCAACAGTAACATAATCATCCACGTCACCAAAGAGCGTTTGGGTTGAATTTGTTTACTAAACGGAGAACTTCGTATATGCATTCACCTTTACTATTTCTCTTTAAAATTATGATCGTGTTGGTAAGTACTCCGTGTATCATAGAATTCTTTTTTACAACGCCGTCAAAGATCGCTTCTACTTCTTCCAGCGTGCGTGCAATTGAGTTCTGTTGACAACCATGCGTCGCTCTGTTGCTCTGATTGGTTGTAGGTCTATCCAATTGAGTGCAGAGGCATTTTCTTTCCTGGTTCGGTTGAAACACGCCTCGTAATCACAGCCCAATGGAGCAGTATCAGACTCATATTCTGACGAGAATCCGAGTATGACGACGTCAGGCTAACAATGTGTAACAAAATGTATGGAATACATTCACAATGATGACGGCATGAAATGGAAATTGTGTCTTTTCTTCCCTATTGTAACGTATATCTGAGTGAAACAAAAATTGTAAGGTGGGACTTGTTTTTGGAACTGATTGGATGGTTGTGGTTTCCTGTTGCTGGGATCTCATGTGAGTGACAGGTTGTCCCGCAAGTCAAATTAATATTTTTTGTTTTCTTTAATCGGTATGTTCAGAATCTACAGGGGGCCTCAGCAAGCTTCCAAGTGGCCTCAAAATTATTTAACATTATTTTTGGAAAAACCACCCTTACAAAAAAATAAGTAAATATTTTGTAAGTATACTGGGCAGGACTCCCATTGTCTTGGAAAATCTGGAGGTAGTGTGACCTGTAAAAGTCATAAATATATAAATTCCTAAAATGACGTGCATTATATTTAATAAAAATAATTATTCTGAATCCTTTTCCAGTAAATCATGAACATCTGGAAGAGTCATGTACATGCATTTGTTTTAAAAAAGTGGAATGATTCAGCAATTGAAACTTCTGGAATTCTGAAATGTAATTATTTTAATTTTAAATATTTTATTTACTTATTTTAATGTATGGAAATTCCTAGTGTCTGTAAAAAAAAAAAAGTTTTTTAAATATATATACACTCACCTAAAGGATTATTAGGAACACCATACTAATACTGTGTTTGACCCCCTTTCACCTTCAGAACTGCCTTAATTCTACGTGGCATTGATTCAACAAGGTGCTGAAAGCATTCTTTAGAAATGTTGGCCCATATTGATAGGATAGCATCTTCCAGTTGATGGAGATTTGTGGGATGCACATCCAGGGCACGAAGCTCCCGTTCCACCACATCCCAAAGATGCTCTATTGGGTTGAGATCTAGTGACTGTGGGGGCCATTTTAGTACAGTGTAGTTTAGTACAGTTTAGTACTCATTGTCATGTTCAAGAAACCAATTTGAAATGATTCGAGCTTTGTGACATGGTGCATTATCCTGCTGGAAGTAGCCATCAGAGGATTGGTACATGGTGGTCATAAAGGGATGAACATGGTCAGAAACAATGCTCAGGTAGGCCGTGGCATTTAAACGACGCCCAATTGGCACTAAGGGGCCTAAAGTGTACCAAGAAAACATCCCCCACACCATTACACCACCACCACCACAAGGCATGATGGATCCATGTTCTCATTCTGTTTACGCCAAATTCTGATTCTACCATCTCAACATGTCTCAACAGAAATCGAGACTCATCAGACCAGGCAACATTTTTCCAGTCTTCAACTGTCCAATTTTGGTGAGCTCGTACAAATTGTAGCCTCTTTTTCCTATTTGTAGTGGAGATGAGTGGTACCCGGTGGGGTCTTCTGCTGTTGTAGCCCATCCGCCTCAAGGTTGTGAGTGTTGTGGCTTCACAAATGCTTTGCTGCATACCTCGGTTGTAACGAGTGGTTATTTCAGTCAAAGTTGCTCTTCTATCAGCTTGAATCAGTCGGCCCATTTTCCTCTGACCTCTAGCATCAACAAGGCATTTTCGCCCACAGGACTGCCGCATAATGGATGTTTTTCCCTTTTCACACCATTCTTTGTAAACCCTAGAAATGGTTGTGCGTGAAAATCCCAGTAAGTGAGCAGATTGTGAAATACTCAGACCGGCCCGTCTGGTACCAACAACCATGCCACGCTCAAAATTGCTTAAATCACCTTTCTTTCCCATTCTGACATTCAATTTGGAGTTCAGGAGATTGTCTTAACCAGGACCACACCCCTAAATGCATTGAAGCAACTGCCATGTGATTGGTTGATTAGATAATTGCATTAATGAGAAATTGAACAGGTGTTCCTAATAATCCTTTAGGTGAGTGTATATTGGGGGCATTTTTGTGAACAATGGAGTCAGAAAGATTGAGAACCACAATTTTGTAGGCATTTATTGATTGCAGATTCCCTGCCAACACGGCTCTTCTAATCTGTTAAATTAAAAGTGTGTTTAATAGATTTTACTGCACAGATTAGTCTGAGAAAGGTAGTAGATGTCTTGGCTGTAGATCAAAGCTGTAAATTGACTGGTGAGGCAGAGAACAAGGAACCAGTGAGGATAACAGTGTGTTATGGTGTGTTGGAGCTTCATTGCAGTTTGCAGTTCCGTCCCAAAAGGCTATTTTCAGTCCCAAGGCCGGTTCCTTCACCCTCATGTCCTCTCTCTTTCCTACCCCTGCTGTGGTACTGGCCTTGGACTGACATGTCCTCCCCCACCCACCCCTTCACCCCAAACAAACTCACACACAGCTAATTCACAAGGACAGTGTAGCCATGCCACAGGAGCCAAATATGTTTATCACCAATTTTGGGTGACATGGGTGAATAAACATGATTTGAAATCTAATGTTGGCTCATTTATAAATGCATATAGACCCAGCAGCAGCCTTGTAATTTCATATGAGTTGATGCTGGTTAATCAGCACTGAGGGGGAATCAGGCCTTGAGTTGAGGAACACAGAAGGATTTTGATGTTATTTATAATCCGAGGTGACAGAAATTCAATAATGGCGATGAACATTACTGCAGATTCATCATCAAGAGATCTGAAGTATTGACTAAAGGTCTCAACTCCTCCTACACTCTGGATATTAATAAATCTAGCTTGAAATTTTTGAAGCCTTTTACTAGAGATGAGATATCATATGCATATTTGAAGAGAAGTATAACCGGTGATCTTCAAAGAGAAGAAAGCACACTTTTTCCTTTTTGCCTACAATGAACACTTTTCTTATAGCATTGCACTACTATTGCCATTCGAGACTAGCCAACCCGATCTCACGGCAATTCGTACGTATTTTACGAGGTGGCTAATTCGAAATCGTACGAAAACGTACAAGTGAAGTCGTACGAATTAGCCACCTCGTAAAATATTGTGTTGGACTAAAGTTATTTATATTTCTTCACTTTTTAGTAAGCCAGTAAGATATGAGCTGTATGTATGTGAACATACTTCAGAATCAGTGGTTCTCAACCAAATATGACTCTTGATAAATCATTTTATTATATTAAAAACACTATATTAAAAGACATAATTAAGATGCTAAAAAAAAAGATCCCTCAATAACTATTATTTTTATTGGAAAAAAAGAATCAGAATCTTATATAATCACAAAATAGTGTTTGATTTTGGTGTGCCCTCTTCCAGTGATCAGTCTCTCCCTATATCTCTCTCTCTCTCTCTCTCTCTCTCTCTCTCTCACACACACTCTCTCTCACACACACACACACACACACACACACACACACACACACACACACACACACACACACACACACACACACACACACACACACACACACACACACACACACTCATTCTGCATCTGCATCAGAGCAATAGCACAAACAGGTCTTTCAGTCTTAAAAATGTCTTTACTTCAAAACTTTTAAAATTTCTTGCTAAATGGTGTAGAGCATGCATCACAAAGCATAGGAATAGATGGACTCTAAGAACCAGGAGAACCCCAACTTAACGGACGAAGCCGGAAGAGCAGAAGTCCACAGAAAAGAAGCTGAGAGAATTAGGAATTGGGGGTGGACAGGTCCTGGATCCGAGGAGAGCAGCTCCTGTGCTCACCGTTGCTAGAGGAGCCATGGATTCTGCCACTTGAGCCGTGAGCGGAGGCAGTCGGAAGATTATTTGTGGATCATGATTCTGACCTTGGTGCTGAAGCCACTGAACAACCTCTTCCAGTCCTGTTCTCCTGATCAGCCTCAGACTTCATTTCAGACACACATGCCTTGCAAACAAGGCTCCCAGAGCCTCCGCTTTTGGGACAAGACAAGTTCCATTCTTGACCAAGAGAGCAGAGAGGTAAGAGCGGCCAGAGACTTTGAGGTTCAGAAAAGTTTGTATTATTATTATTTTTTGTTATATTTGGACAATTTATTCTAGAACGCATTTGTGTATTATACAGTTTTTTATGTGGAATTATTGTGGGTCACTTGTTATTGTCTGACCATGTTTTGCTGTTCCACGCAAATTGGATGGAAACTACATTAGCCTTTTCATAGATTTTTAACCTAGTTACAAAAATAGATGCATGAATTAAACATAATCAATCTGGAAGCTAACTGAGATTTAGATTTTATGAGCTGTTTAGTGCGGGTGTTATTTGTGAGGACAAGTCTCAGTGGAAAGTTTTTTTTAATTTTTTTAAATAGCCTGACTTTAATTTTCATAAACAAATGAAGTCTAGAAAATTCTGTCGGCTGCAAATGTGTATCTTCATTCTAATGGTACATAATGAGCAAGAGAAATATTAGATTAGCATAAATGATTTATGATTCTGCATCACTGGCCTTTGGTTCGGTTGGTTCAGTTTCCTAAGTTCAAGGCTGTCTTAAAACAAGAAATCGTTTGAATTAATATTTATATTTAATAAATCATAATGTGTATATATACACAAATATTTGTGCCTGAGCTATAAAGAATTGTTTATATAGTTATGTAGTGAATAATATTTGTGTGTGTGTTGTGTTTATCAGGATAATTAAGGCAGTAGATTGCAAGTAAGAATATTTAAAACTCTTACGAGAGCAAATGACTAAACACTGGTCACTTCTTTAGGGGTCTGGAAAAAATAATGAGATTAAGTTTGCTGCCTAGAGGGTGTTTACAAGTGTGAAGCATTAATGTTCTCCCTGCAGTAATGTGTACTCAGTGGATATCTCAGAGACTAAACATGGCTTCATTACTTCACCCACACTGAGTTACGGCCCACTCAGTTCCTGTCAGGAACATGTGATAATATTTCTGCCCTACAGCGAGTTTTGTAAAATGTTTCTACAATTAAATGAGGAGAATGGACTGAACATGTTTTGGTTTAACTGGCTAGTCTATGAAACGTACAATTGATGTTGTTGATAACTCATCTGATAAAAGATCATCTCCTGTCCTCATAAAGTGCTATAAATTGGCTGGATTTTATTTATACAAGGACAATGCATTTATATGCAGGGTTGGGGTTTTAATTTAAAAAAAATTTTTTGCAAAATTAAAACTGGAGACAGCAAAAAGTTGAAAATGGCTGACAGCAACAGTTGTTAAGGTAGAATTTAACAGAAACATTGTTTTTTTTAAGTATTAGTGAAGGGTCAATTGGAACCAACCAATTATGTGTGATTTATGATTGTATTATATCTGAATCAAACTAATAATTATTCATATAATTGTACACTATAGCGTTCAAAAGTTTCGGTCAGTACAATTTTTAAATGTTTTTGAAAGAAGTCTATGCTCACCAATTTGATAAAAAAAAATATTTATTTGATCAAAAACAGAATAAAAACATAAATATTATAAAATATTATTATTATTTAAAATAACTATTTTCAGCGTCATTACTCTTCAGTGTCACATGATCCTTCAGAAATCATTCTAATATGCTGATTTGCTGCTCAAGGAACATTTGTGCTACTTAATATTTTTGAGTAAAAGGTGATAATTTTTTTCAGGATTCTTTGATGAATATAAAGTTCAAAAGAACAGGATTTATTTTAAATTGTTGTTTTTTTGTAACAATGTAAATCTTTACTGTCACTTTTGATTAATTGAATGCATCCTTGCTTAATAAAAGTATTAATTTCTTTAAAAAAAAACTTGTTTGAATCTTTTTTTTATTCTAATAGGAGCAGGACACCATTAAAAACAATGACATAATGTCATTGTGTAAAAGTTGTTTTGCTGCAGATGTTCAGCAGCAGGTGCTTTAATATAATAATGAGAAAAGCACTTCGAACAGACATTTTATGACATCAAACAGTCATAATTCATCTCATAATCTGAAAAGACTTCTCATTGTGAAGTATTTTCTTCCTCAGGTGCTGTCTCTGGGTGCAGATGTCCTTCCTGAGTATAAGCTGCAGGCTCCCCGTATCCACAAATGGACCATCTTACACTACAGTCCCTTCAAGGCAGTCTGGGACTGGGTCATCTTGCTGCTGGTCATCTATACGGCGATCTTCACACCATATTCGGCTTCATTCCTGCTCAGCGACGAGGAAGAGGCCGCCATGCAGCGCTGCGGTTACTCCTGCAGTCCACTCAACGTGGTGGACCTCATTGTGGATATCATGTTCGTAGTGGACATTGTGATTAACTTTCGCACAACCTATGTAAACAGCAACGACGAAGTGGTCAGTCAGCCCGGACGGATAGCCGTCCACTATTTTAAAGGCTGGTTCCTCATTGATATGGTGGCTGCCATTCCCTTCGACTTGCTCATTTATCGCTCTGGAGAGGAGGTGAGTGAGCTTATGGGTAATTTTGATTTTTAAAGTTGGCATGAAACGAAAGTTGCGATGGTCTTTTACTTTCCTATTGTTACGTACACTGATCAGGTGAAGTGAACTACACTGATTATCTCTTCATCACGTAACCTGTTAGGGGTTGGGATATATTAGGCAGCAAGTGAGCATGTTGTCCTCAAAGATGTATTTGAAGCAGGAAAAATGGGCAAGCATGAGGATTTGAGCGAGTTTGACAAGGTAGACGACTGGGTCAGAGCATCTCCAAAACTGCAGCTCTTGTGGCGTGTTCCTGGTCTGCAGTGGTCGGTATCTATCAAAAGTGGTTCAAGGAAGGAACAGTGGTGAACCGGCGACAGGGTCATGAGCGGCCAAGGCTCATTGATGCACGTGGGGAGCGAAGGCTGGCATGTGTGGTCCGATCAAACAGACAAGCTAATGTATCTAAAATTGCTCAAGAAGTTAATGCTGGTTCTGATCGAAAGGTGTCAGAATACACATTTCATCGCAGTTTGTTCCGTATGGGGCTGCATAGCCGCAGACCAGTCAGGGTGTCCATGCTGACCCCGTCCACCACCGAAAGTGCCAACATTGGCCACGTGAGCATCAGAACTGGACCACGGAGCAATGGAAGAAGGCTGCCTGGTCTGATGAATCACGTTTACTTTTACATCACGTGGATGGCCGGGTGCGTGTGCGTCGCTTACCTGGGGAACACATGGCACCCGCATGCACTATGGGAAGAAGGCGGAGGCAGTGTGATGTTTTAGGCAATGTTCTGCTGGGAAACCTTGGGTCCTGCCATCCATGTGGATGTTACTTTGACACGTTCCACCTACCTCAGCATTGCTGCAGACCATGTGCACCCTTTCATGGAAACTGTATTACCTGGTGGCTGTGGTCTCTATCAGCAGGATAATGCGCCCTGCCACAAAGCAAAAATGGTTCAGAAATGGTTTGAGGAGCACAACGAGTTTGAGGTGTTGACTTGGCCTCCAAATTCCCCAGATCTCAATCCAATCGAGCATCTGTGGGATGTGCTGAACAAACAAGTCCGATCCTTGGAGGCCCCACCTCGCAACAGGACTTAAAGGATCCGCTGATTACATCTTGGTGCCAGATACCACAGCACACCTTCAGGGGTATAGTGGAGTCCATCCCTTGACGGGTCAGGCCTGTTTTGGCAGCAAAAGGGGGACCAACACAATATTAGGTCATAATGTTTTGCCTGTGTACATCAATAGTGAAACTGCTTCTCGAACAAGAAAATGTAGGACGGCACTTGATTTTGTCCATCGGGAATTGTCACGTGAGTGACAGGTTGTCCCGCCCTCGCACCAGGAAACACATCAACAGAGAAGAGATGCCGCTGTAAGAGGGAGGGGAAATTATTTTTTTTAACGATTAAGAGGGCACATGTATTTAAAAAAAAATTATGATGTGCACGGATAAATCATTTATAATAAATACTGCAGTATTCCATAAAAAAAATAAGAATTGCGAATTTTGATTTCATGGTGACTTTAATATCCTGTCATAGTAGCTGCTAACAACCATCTTATAACCCTTTTATCGTTTTCATGTATTGGCAGACGACGACTCTGATTGGCTTACTGAAGACAGCTCGGCTGCTGCGATTGGTGCGTGTGGCACGTAAACTCGATCGCTACTCTGAGTATGGAGCTGCGGTGCTCTTTCTCCTCATGTGCACCTTTGCACTTATCGCACACTGGCTGGCCTGCATCTGGTATGCTATTGGGAACGTGGAGAGGAACAGTCAATCTCGGATCGGCTGGCTTGATTCATTGGGTGATCAGCTGGGGAAGCCGTTTAATGCGACGATACCCGGCTCAGGACCCTCAACTAAAGATAAATATGTCACCGCCCTCTACTTCACCTTCAGTAGCCTCACCAGCGTGGGCTTTGGAAATGTCTCCCCAAACACAAATTCTGAGAAGATCTTTTCTATCTGTGTCATGCTTATTGGAGGTTAGTGTTTATTATTGAAGGTTAGTATAATTTACAGCTTTTAACCACTATGACTGGATCTCTTTTTGGGACTCGGACACAATTTGCAATTTAAAGAAAGTTTTCTATTTTAATATATTTTTAAAATGAAATTTGTTCCTTTGATGGCAAAGCTGATTTTGATGATTTGATGCTAAAAAAACATTACTATCAATGTTGAAAGCAGTTGTGCTGCTTAATATTTTTGAGGAAACTGAGATGAATTGAAAGTTCAAAAGAACAGCACTTATTTGAAATATAAATCTTTTTAATAGTATAAATGCCTTTAATTTTAAGATCAATTTAATGCACCCTTGCTGAATAAAAGCATTCATTTCTTTAAAAAAAAATTATATTACTGACCCCAAACTTTTGAATGATAGTATATATATATATATATATATATATATCACAATATAATATAATATAATTATTATTTACTTATACTTGTTATTTTTTTTATTGTTTTATCATTAATATTCAAATTTTTTCAATGATAAAGAACCAACGATAGTAATAAACTTCCCAACTAATCATGCTTTAGTTATTTTTTGATACAATTTAGTGATACAATTTGGGGGAATTTTGAAGATTAAGTGGATAAATATTTATTGTTGGTCAATCTGAGTGGAATTTAACACTTTGCACCGAAAGAAAATGTTGATTTGTTGTTGTTTTCTTTACAGCTCTGATGTATGCTAGCATATTTGGAAATGTGTCAGCCATCATCCAGAGGCTGTACTCTGGCACTGCACGTTACCACACTCAGATGCTGCGGGTTCGGGAATTTATCCGTTTCCACCAGATCCCCAACCCACTCAGGCAAAGACTGGAGGAGTACTTTCAGCATGCTTGGTCCTACACTAATGGCATTGACATGAATGCTGTGAGTCACAGAGCCGCATACAGAATACCTTGTGAACACCTGGGCGTACTCTATTTTTTCCCACTCTCTATATTATTGCATACACACGTGACAGGGCACTTTACACAGGATCAGGTATCACATTAACCTGTTTTATCTCATTGCAGGTGCTGAAGGGGTTCCCAGAGTGCTTACAGGCAGACATCTGTTTGCATCTGAATCGTACATTGCTGCAGAACTGTAAAGCTTTCAAGGGTTCCACTAAAGGATGCTTGCGTGCTTTGGCTATGAAGTTCAAGACCACACACGCCCCACCAGGAGACACCTTGGTCCATGCTGGCGATGTGATTTCAGCACTATACTTCATTTCTCGTGGCTCCATTGAAATCTTAAAGGGAGATGTGGTAGTGGCCATTTTAGGTAAAGGAAGAGAGTTTGGATCACAAAAACTGACCATCTCATTGTGATCATATGCATATGTCTGCGGTTTTCCAAATGTTTTGATTCCGTGGACCCCCCCTCCACCTTTTGAGAGGGCTCCCCTTCCTAAAATATAATGGCAGATATATATTTTCAACTTTAAAGAGCCTGTTTAATAACAATATTATAAATGTATGGAAAATATATACTTTATATTACATTGACACTATCATTAGAGTACTTTTAGATGTATAAACTTGAGAAACAATATTTTATTTTACTTTTACTTTAGACAAAGTACTCATTCTGAGAACTGAGAAAGAAAAGCTGTTGTTGTGTAGCTCCACCTTGTGGGCATGTTGCAATTTTTTCTGTTATGTTTCTTTTAATGCTATGCAGTGCCATCTGTTGTTGATGCAAAATATTTATTTTCTTTGTCTAAGAATTTGAAATAGCATACCACAAACTAGCATACCACTCTTACTGTTTATATGGGAAAAAATAGTGAGAATTGTGTGGGAGTATGCTTTTATGAATTTTGTTAACTGAGGATAGATCCATTGAGTCACATTTTAAGCGTTCTTTGTCTTTTAAAGCTTATTGTCAATATAGCTTCCCTTTGCTTATCCTCAGGCAAGAATGATATATTCGGAGAGCCAATTAACTTATATGGGCGTCCTGGAAAGTCAAGTTCTGATGTGAGAGCACTGACATACTGTGACCTGCACAAAATCCACAGAGAAGATGTACTGGAGGTCTTGGACATGTATCCAGAGTTCTCCGACTACTTCTGGAGCAACCTGGAGATCACCTTCAACTTGAGAGATGTACGCTCTCACATGTCTCTGGAACTTGATAACAGGTTTACATTAAAGTGCTTTTAAAAAAAAATGTATCTCCTCAACAGACTAACACTAAAGCTGGTTCAACGAGCAGCGACCCTGATGATTCTGACCATGGCTGTCTTGACCATCACACACGAAGAACAAAGCTGTTCTTTCATTCCAAAAGAAACTCCATCCCACAAGGTAAGAGCTAACGCTGTGTGTTAGTTTTTAGATTCTTCCAGATACTTGGATTTCATTACTACTGCAATTTCTCTTAGTAGCAGATACAGAGTGGACAGAAGACAAACTCAATAAGATGACTCTTCAAACACAGAATCCAAGAAAACAGCACGAGGACAGACAAGCTGCTCATAGGGAGCCGGACATCTTTGCTTCCCAGTCCAGCAGTGATGAAGAGGAAGAGACTAGACGGCCCACTACAATTGTGGACTGCTCTCGGAGCCATATCACTAGCGTCAGCAATGCTAATAGAGACATGGACCTCAACACCAGTAACTCTTTCAACATGCTGTCAGGTAGGATTCTGATAATGTGAACTGTGACTAAATCTCTTTCTGTTATATCTGGCTTACTGTAGAATTTACAGTAGGTGTATTATATAAGTGTTATGTATTAGCTTGCCTAGCTGAGAAAAGCGGACTAGAAAGATCCTGACATTTATGTTCATTTAAATAGAATTGGAATCATTTTCACTTAAAGGGTTAGTTCAGACAAAAATGAAAATGTACTCAACCTTAATTTGTTCCAAACCGATTAGACTTTCCTTCATCTTCGAAACAGAAATCAAGATGTTTTTAATGAGCCCTGAGTAACTTCTGTCCCTCCAATGAAAGTTCATTCACCAAAAAATTATTCATACCTCTTCATTTTTTATGCCTTTTATGTTTGTTTCAACATCAGTTCACACTCCATACACCATAATGACAAAGCAAAAACAGATTTGTGATAACTTTGTTCATTTATTAATAATAAAAAACTGAAATAATTACATTGCATAAGTATTCATACCCTTTTCTGGGACACTTTAGCTCGGGACCATTCCAATTTCACTTCTAGATGTTACTACACTTCGAGTGGAGTTAACCTGTGGCAATTTCAATTGATTGGGTATGAATTGGAAAGGCACACACCTCCCAATAACAGCTGAACATGTATATCAGAGCAAAAACCAAGCCATGATGTCAGAATAACTGCTTGTAGAGCTCAGGGCCTCTAGAGGTGAAGTAAAAACTCACTGACGCCTTGTGTTATTTACAGTCACACGTGAGGCTGCGCGTGGCGCTGCACGGAGAGTGCTGACACATCAGATGCACGTTTAAAACACAGGGAAACGGTGTGAATACAGAACACTACAGTACTTGTTTCAAAATCATTATAAAGTAATTGGCCTTTATCACACTTCCTATTTCCGGTAAGTGAAGCAGTGCACCGCTACTTCCGGTCCCATCGCGAAGCAATCAAAACTATAATGTCTGAACCTTCTCGTAGGTGTTGCTGCAGCGATCCGGTGCTCTAATACTAACTAATGACATCCTTACCTCAGATTTGACCATTTCCTGACACTAAAAGCATGGGTGAGACTGATATGGCAGGATGAAGGTCCTTCTTTTAAAATAATACGCGGGAGTGTGTTTGTGTTGTAGGCATATGCATTTCCAAACTGACGATGTTTACATCTCATATCATCAGCCTGCTGAAATGTTCCCATCCAAATGTGCATTCTGAATAATAAATATATTTCTAACCTGCCGCAGTCCAGTGCTCATCTTCTCATTAATAGTGTTTCTCTTACTAATCATATTTCATACCTGTTGTTACATTTTTTCATGAATTTGACTGATAAACACCCTTACGAAAGTTAACCATGGTTTTATTATAGTAAGAATGTAGTAACAATGTTTTTAGTTTTTTTTCATGGATTGACTACCATTTGTATTAGTTTTACTACAAATACCTTGATTAAACTACTACAATAACTATGTTTATTTTATTTGTAATACAACCATGGTTAATTTTCATGACAGTATTAAATAGATGAATGAATGTGCGGTAACTGCCTTAAAGAAAGTTAACGATGTTAAACATTTAATCATCAAAAATCATTTCAAAATCATTATAAAGTAATTGGCCTTTATCACACTTCCTATTTCCGGTAAGTGAAGCAGTGCACCGCTACTTCCGGTCCCATCGCGAAGCAATCAAAACTATAATGTCTAAACAGTAACACGTTAACAGCGTGTTTTGGCATAAATGTGTGAATTACATATACTGTAGGCTACAGTGAAATGATTATCAATGAAAAATGACAGATAATGACTAAAATATTTAATACAAATAAATATGTTCATTCGTCAGGTCTCACACACACTTCATCGCGGACACTGTTTAGACGAGCACTGACACCGTGTAGTGAAATAATCACGTATGTTTACGAGCCTCGGTTTATGTTGGATTAAAAAACTACACGTTCAGCAGAGTTTGGAAAATCCTGTACACAGTAATGATCAGTTTATCTCTTCTCCTGTCTCTGAAAATGTCCGAATTTTTAAATCATCCTCCAGATGCTTATTTTTAGGTGTTGTTTGTTCAGCTAGGTGTTAACAGCACATTGAAAACACTCATAACCGGAAGAATCAGCGCACTGCTTCGACGCGCACTTCCAGTATTCAATTCCTCTGTGATAGGCCTATTAATTTCTTGACTAGATCGCTGCATTAACAGGTAAATAACAGCAGTGTGTATGTTTGTCAACGAGGCTGAGAGGACGCTATTAGCAGTACCTCAAACAGTTAAAACAATGTGATAAAAACACATGCAAGTCAGACCTAAATGTTGCATATATAAAATTAGTGATGTGAGAACGCAAACTGTATCGTCATGCTGCCGACAGAAACATAAACAAAGCAGAAACGCATTCGTTTTTTTATTAGTTAATCGCCTTCTAAAAAAGCAGACTGTTTGGATTTGTATGAAATTGTAACACTACAATAAGATTCCATTTGTAACATTAACGACGGTTAATAAATACTGTGGAAGTATTGTTCATTGTTAGTATGTTAATTTCAACATTAAATTGAGTTTGAATTTTTATTTTTATCTGTTAACCTTAATGCACTATGAACTAACATGAATGATCAAGGTACAATTGAATTGCTCATATTGATACATGCTGTAAAAATGTATGCATAATGCATATAGTTCATGTAAGCTAATATATCCTTGTTGCATAGGGACTTGCATAGTGTTACCTATGAAATGTACATGCATGTTTCTAGGTTATAGGTAAAGAAACAAATTTGACCTGTAATATTTTAATGTTTAAATTATTTTCTGAAGAATTTGTTCTCTTAGAACTTCTAATTTTAATATTCATATCTATATGTTTTTAATTTAGCACATTTTCATGGATCAGTACTGTTTTTTTTATTTCTTGTTATAAAGTTCAGCACTGTTTTACTTATGTTTTTTTTATCCAGTATCCATTATAAAATCTATCGGTCGATTAATCGGTTATTGGCAAGTACCTGTAAAATCCACTATCGGTCGACCTCTAATGAAAATCCACTTGGAATTTGCACAAAAGCACCTAAAGGACTCTCTCAAACTGTGAGAAACAAGATTATCTGGTCTCATGAACCTCAGTTCCAAGCATCATGTATGAGGAAACTAGGCACTGCTCGTCACCTGCACAAAACCATCCCAACAGTAAAGTGTGGTGGTAGCAGCATCATGCTGTGGGGGTGTTTTGTCAGCGGCAGTGACTGGGGGACTCAGCTCAACGCAATAAAATATAGATAGCCTTAATGAAAACCTAGTTGGTAAGATTCAGAACCTTGGACAGGGCAGAAGGTTCACCTTTCAACGGGGCAATGACATAAGCACAAAGACAATGCAAGAGTGGCCTATGGACAACTCTGTGAATGTCCTTGAGTAGCCCAGCCAGAGCCTGGACTTGAACCAATCGAACATCTCTGGAGAGATCTGAAAATGTCTGTCCACCGACAGTCCCCATCCAACCTGACAGAGCTTGAGAGGATCTAAGAAGAAGAAAGGCAGAAAATCATCAAATGCAGATGTGCAAAACTTGTTGCATCATACCCAATAAGATTTGAGGCTGTAATCACTGCCAAAGGTGCTTCAACTAAGTACTCAGTTAAGGTTATGAATCCTTATGCAATACGTTTTTCCTTTTTAATATATTTGCAGTTATCACAAATCTATTTTTTGCTTTGTCATTATGGTGTGTGAAGTATAAATCAGTTTAAATAAAGAAGAATCGGCACACTGGTCGAAACGTTGTTCATTTTAATAAATCTTTGGGAGCAGCAGTGGCAGTGTGCCAATTCTTGTTTCTTTTGAATTAAGTGCTTTATTTGATCAAGCACCTGCCAAAAGATTTTGGATGTGCACATAATTCCTCTTTTAAATCAGTTTAACATAAGGCTGCAACATAACAAAATGGGTAAAAAAAATTTAAGGGGTACGAATACTTTCACAAGGCACTGTCTGAATTGCATCATATATTGAATAGATTGGAAGACTTTTATTTACTTATAAACAACCCACATAAAGCGTGAATATTGTAAACAATAGGCTCAAACGTGATTGTGTTACATGTAGGGCTGGGCGATATATCGCATGACGTAGTTCACTGACAAGCTGAGCCATATCGCATTAATTATCGCAGGCGATACGTGTGTAGTATCTGTGTAGTAAATGCCGCTCTATCTGAAAGCAGGTGATGGCGATTTACTACTAATCAAGGAACCGGCTTTACTGACGAGATGCGCCTAACAATGTCATGCGATATATCGCCCAGCCCTAGTTACATGTGTGAATAAACCTCATTGCCCAGCTTCTGTTTGCTATATTTGATGTGCTGTATGAATGTGTTGATCAAACTTTGTATGTTAATAAAAAGTATGTTCATAAATCGATTGGTTCTTCAGAATCAAGCTGCAACCTCCCACAGTTTCTCTTGAAGCCAATAAGGAAGTGACTAAAACAGCAAATTCATTGACTGGCCGCTAGAGACAGGCTCCAGAAGGGAGCAGAATCTCATTGAGCCCCATGTTAAAATGACCAACTTTACAGCAGAAAAATAAAAACATGTTTACAGCCTGGTACAAATTGTGGTTTTGGTCTATATGGCTAATTTTGCCCTTCATGACAACTGTGAGGGAGGAGAATTTTTGTATAACTAATTCGTTTACATTATATAAAGCCTTAAAGTTCTGCATAATTAAGGGCGTGGCCACTTTGAGTGACAGGTGGATTGCCGTTTGTCTGCTGTCTGTTAGTCATCGCGTCACCTCAGCTCCGCCCACGTCCCGCCCCTTTGCCCATTTTCTATTATCCGGGAGTGATGCGCGATGACGCGCTGCCAAGATGGCAACGGCCAGCTCGACCCTACTTAACTCTTCAAAATTGCTCTTCAGAATCCTATGGGTGACGTCACGGACACTACGTCCATATTTCTTTACAGTCTATGTTCATAATACATGAATGTTGTTTGAATGGACTGACCGAAATCTTCAAAATATTCAGAAATGAAGGAAAGTCTTACGGGTTTGGAACAACATAAATAATGTCTGAATTTTCACTTTTGGGTGAAATCTTCCCTTGCAGTGAATGCATCATTTTGACATGACCCTTGTTTTAAATTAGAAGCTCTTTCGGGGGTTTCTAACGTCTTCAGCTTTTGGGGGGACAGTCGTGGCCATCAGTACCAGGAAGTACCCAGCCACAGCATGTCTTTCCCCTCATCTTCGGTTCCCTCCAATACCGTCCTGCACAATGTCACACATCGTCATTGCACTGAGGTAGAGAACAGACTGGAAATGATGCATAGACAGCTCCTCCGGTGAGATCAAACTACAGTATTGTTGTTATCTTGATGTTCTTTTCTTTTTATATACGTTTTGAGCTGTGTTTGTTGTCTTGTTTTTTTTTTTTAAAGATTGGAGAAGCGCATGTCAAAAGACATTGGGGCCATAATGCAGTTGCTTCAGAGGCAGATGGTGCTGGTTCCACCAACCTACAGCTCTGTGTCGTCCCCTATAGAAGCATCTCCAAAACCACCCAAACCAGGCCAGAAACTGGTCCAGCCTGTCAACCCTTTAGAGACAGAAACACCAGCCATTCTCTCTGAGGTATTTCATGAACTTTGCCATTACAGTCAATTTACAAATCTAGCAATAGACACTACAAACTCCAATTGTTAATTTATTACTTTTTGATTTTCCCAGATACTTGATCCCCGCGACTTTGCTGGCAGCCCCATAAAGTCCAGTGAAAGTCTGTCAGGTGCAATGGAGCTCCAGCTCCTGGACTGTTCCTTACAGCCCTCATCTGAGACTCCTTCTGGGTCTTATATGGGGAGATGGCCACGCACCATAGGCCACAATGTAGGGAACGCTCCTGGTGATCTTACAGCACAAACCGATCAGCAACAAATAGTTATGGCTGATCAAGGTAGTTATAGTTTTATAGATGCAGAGCATATTGGAACTGTTCACCATCCACAGGCTGGACCGAGGTCAGATTTAGAGTCCTCTGAGTGTTCAAGACGTCTGTCATTGCCAGCGCAACATCAGGTAGAGGATGATTCCTCAATCCAAAAAAGACATGACTCTGATCCTAGGTGTTAAAACTTTTTTTCAGCATCTCACTGGAAAACAATGCATACAAACTGATGGACCACCGCAATGTTGGCAGGATGTTTTGAAGACCTTCTACTTCAGGTTCATATTAATTACCTCAGAAAGTCTAACGTAGACGCATCATTAATATCCCTGTAGTTTGGTACATTTGTGTTAGCTGGTCTAACGACGCTCATTGTTTTTACCTGCCTCTCAGCGAAAACGGTTTCTTTTATGGAAGTGTTCACTTGTTATTTTGAGGTGTAAATGTAATGATTTGTATTAGCATATCAGTTTTTTTAACAGTGCTGTTTTGTGTTGAATTGACGATTGTCTGTTTGTTTGGAGAAATGGTCTTGGACATACCGTAGCAATACACTGGAAAGGCCCATCAGAGTATGATTTAAATGGTCATTCGGAAACTGTATCTCAGGTGGAAGAACCCCAAGCTCATCTCTAGTAGCTCAAGTACCTCAGAGTGTGTGAATCCTGCTGAATAACATGCCTGTAATTTACATGAAAGCATGTGTTTATTTCTTTCGGATATCCACTGCACATTTTCCCGTGACAATATATCGCTCTAAATGTATATTCATCAGTTTGGCCAAAGGGTCAAAATGTGATTAATGCAAATTATGAGTTAAAATCCATTTTGAATATAATCCATATCCATCCATCCATCCATCTTCTTCCGCTTTATCCAGGGCCGGGTCGCGGGGGCAGCAGTCTAAGCAGAGATGCCCAGACTTCCCTCTCCCTAGACACTTCCTCCAGCTCTTCCGGGGGGACACCGAGGCGTTCCCAAGCCAGCCGGAAGACATAGTCCCTCCAGCGTGTCCTAGGTCTTCCCCGGGGCCTCCTCCCGGTTGGACATGCCCGAAACACCTTCCCGGGAAGGCGCTCAGGAGGCATCCGGAACAGATGCCCGAGCCACCTCAACTGACCCCTCTCGATGTGGAGGAGCAGCGGCTCTACTCCGAGTTCCTCCCGAGTGACTGAGCTCCTCACCCTATCTCTAAGGGAGCGCCCAGCCACCCTGCGGAGAAAACTCATTTCGGCCGCCTGTATCCGGGATCTTGTCCTTTCGGTCATGACCCAAAGCTCATGACCATAGGTGAGAGTAGGAACGTAGATTGACCGGTAAATCGAGAGCTTCGCCTTACGGCTTAGCTCTTTCTTCACCACAACAGACCGGTACATCGACCGCATTACTGCAGAAGCTGCACCGATCCGTTTGTCAATCTCCCGTTCCATCCTCCCCTCACTCGTGAACAAGACCCCTAGATACTTGAACTCCTCCACTTGAGGCAGGAACTCTCCACCAACCTGAAGAGGGCAAACCACCCTTTTCCGACTGAGGACCATGGCCTCGGATTTGGAGGTGCTGATCCTCATCCCAGCCGCTTCACACTCGGCTGCAAACCGTCCCAGTGCATGCTGAAGGTCCTGGTTAGAAGGGGCCAACACGACAACGTCATCCGCAAAGAGCAGAGACGAAACCGCATGGTCCCCAAACCTGACACCCTCCGGCCCCTGGCTGCGCCTAGAAATTCTGTCCATAAAAATTATGAACAGAACCGGCGACAAAGGGCAGCCCTGCCGGAGTCCAACATGCACCGGGAACAAGTCTGACTTACTGCCGGCAATGCGGACCAAACTCCTGCTTTGGTCGTACAGGGACCGGACAGCCCTTAGCAAAGGACCCCGGACCCCATACTCCCCGAGCACCCTCCACAGGATGCCGCGAGGGACACAGTCGAATGCCTTCTCCAAATCCACAAAACACATGTGGACTGGTTGGGCAAACTCCCATGAACCCTCCAGCACCCTGTAGAGGGTATAGAGCTGGTCCAGTGTACCACGGCCCGGACGAAAACCAGACTGTTCCTCCTGAATCCGAGGTTCTACTATCGGCCGTATTCTCCTCTCCAGTACCCTGGCATAGACTTTCCCGGGGAGGCTGAGAAGTGTGATCCCTCTGTAGTTGGAACACACCCTCCGGTCCCCCTTCTTAAAAAGAGGGACCACCACCCCGGTCTGCCATCCCAGAGGCACTGTCCCCGACCGCCACGCGATGTTGCAGAGGCGTGTCAGCCAAGACAGCCCCACAACATCCAGAGACTTGAGGTACTCAGGGCGGATCTCATCCACCCCCGGTGCCTTGCCACCGAGGAGTTTCTTGACCACCTCGGTGACTTCAGCCCGGGTGATGGACGAGTCCTCCTCTGAGCCCCCAGCCTCTGCTTCCTCAATGGAAGACGTGATGGCGGGATTGAGGAGATCCTCAAAGTATTCCTTCCACCGTCCGACGATATCCCCAGTTGAGGTCAACAGCTGCCCATCGCCACTGTAAACAGCGTTGGTAGGGCACTGCTTCCCCCTCCTGAGGCGCCGGACGGTTTGCCAGAATCTCTTCGAGGCCAGCCGATAGTCCTTTTCCATGGCCTCACCGAACTCCTCCCAGGCCCGAGTTTTTGCCTCCACAACCACCCGGGCTGCAGTCCGCTTAGCCTGCCGGTACATGTCAGCTGCCTCAGGAGTCCCACAAGCCAACCAGGCCCGATAGGACTCCTTCTTCAGCTTGACGGCATCCCTTACTTCCGGTGTCCACCACCGAGTTCGGGGATTGCCGCCTCGACATGCACCGGAGACCTTACGGCCACAGCTCCGAGCGGCAGCTTTGACAATGGAGGTGGAGAACATGGTCCATTCGGACTCAATATCTCCAGCCTCCCTCGGGATCCGGTCGAAGTTCTGCCGGAGGTGGGAGTTGAAGATCTCTCTGACAGGGGGCTCGGCCAAACGTTCCCAGCAGACCCTTACAGTACGCTTGGGTCTACCGGGTCTGTCCAGCTTCCTCCCCCGCCATCGGATCCAACTCACCACCAGGTGGTGATCAGTTGACAGCTCCGCCCCTCTCTTCACCCGAGTGTCCAAGACATACGGCCGCAGGTCAGATGAAACGACCACAAAGTCGATCATTGACCTACGACCTAGAGTGTCCTGGTGCCATGTGCACTGATGGACACTCTTATGCCTGAACATGGTGTTCGTTATGGACAAACCGTGACTAGCACAGAAGTCCAATAACTGAACACCACTCGGGTTCAGATCAGGGGGGCCGTTCCTCCCAATCACGCCCCTCCAGGTGTCACTGTCATTGCCCACGTGGGCGTTGAAGTCCCCCAGTAGAACGACGGAGTCCCCAGTCGGAGCACTTTCCAGCACCCCTCCCAGGGACACCAAAAAGGCCGGGTACTCTGCACTGCCGTTCGGCCCGTAGGCACAAACAACAGTGAGAGACCTATCCCTGAGCCGAAGCCGCAGGGAAACAACCCTCTCGTTCACCGGGGTAAACTCCAACACATGGCGGCAGAGCTGGGGGGCTATAAGCAAACCCACACCAGCCCGCCGCCTCTCACCATGGGCAACTCCAGAGTGGTGAAGAGTCCATCCTCTCTCGAGGAGTGTGGTTCCAGAGCCCAAGCCGTGCGTAGAGGTGATTCCGACTATCTCTAGTCGGAACCTCTCAACCTCACGCACAATCTCAGGCTCCTTCCCCGCCAGTGAGGTGACATTCCATGTCCCAAGAGCCAGTTTCCGTGTCCAGGGATCGGGTTGTCTAGGCTCCTGCCTTCGACTGCTGCCCGATCTTCTCCGCACCGGCCCCTTACGGTCCCTCCCGTGAGTGGTGGGCCCACGGGAAGGTGTCCCCACGTCGCTCCTTCGGGCTGAGCCCGGCCGGACCCCGTGGGGGAAGGCCCGGCCACCAGGCGCTCGCATACGAGCCCCAACCCCAGGCCTGGCTCCAGGGTGGGGCCCCGGCTGCGCCATACCGGGCGACGTCACGGTCCTCGTTGTCATTGTCGTCATAAGGGGTTTTTGAACTGCTCTTAGTCTGACCCGTCCCCTAGGACCTGTTTGCCTTGGGAGACCCTACCAGGGGCATATAGCCCCGGACAACATAGCTCCTAGGTTCATTCGGGTACTCAAACCCCTCCACCACGTTAAGGTGGCAGTTCATGGAATTAGTAATATACATATATAATACATATATAATCAGTTGCCGCTGGTTCATGCCAAACACATCCAGTAGTAAGCCATATATAAATGTGCTAGAAAGATATTCATAGGGAATGTGGTATATAGACCGAGTATTGAAATGTTCAAATGTAATATAACGTAATTTATGGCAATCTTGAGTAGGAATATTTATTGTTAACTTACTATAAATTGATTATTGTGCACATTTTATCTCCTATGAACTTGTAATCACATTCACATTGAATAAATTAATTCACAAAAATCACAAGTCTATAGAAGTGTATGAAACGCATCATATCTGACTGAATGAAAGAAAATCAGTCCATTTCCTTGTGTTCCTCTGGTGTCAAAAATTACTTATTTTTCCTTTTTCCAAATGTCACCACCTCTGCAATGCTGCTGCCTGCAAAAACAAATGAAATCCATTTTCAAGGCTGTCATATTTATGTCAGTGGATTCAATCTATAGAGCTAGAGGTGGAATTGAAAGTCCACGCTCAGGCTCTTTGTAGGCCACTTATAAATTAAAACAGGAAGTTGATGAGTGTCTAAAAATGAAGTGAATCGTTCTGCTCATACATGTGGTTTTGCTTTCAACCTAAACTGAAACCGTCCTTTGAAATATATTTACAGCATCAAATAACTATGAGTAAGCAAACCCAAATAACTTTGTGTAAATTATAATAGGATATACTTCAGCCAAAACTTAGACAAACCCTTCCCGCTTTGGCAGACAGGAAAAGGCCCACCTAGCTGCAAATATAATACAATAAACAGAGTTCGACATGTCAATGTTCCTTTAAGACCAGTATACTCAATTAGATAGTGACAATTCATTGAACTGTTTATTCAAGTGTAGCTCCTAAAAGGAAACACGGTGTTCAGTGTAATGGGAAACCAGCCGAATGAGAAACACCCACTTTAAAAAGGGCCTGCACGAAGCGTATTATTGTTATATTTTTATATTACGCTTCAAACGCGCTCCTTAATCATGTTCCAGAACCGGATAAACAACACAATAGAGGAATTCCGTACTTCCACAATGCTCTTTTGGCAGCCTATTTTTTATAAGGGTGTCATAAATGTATGAGGTTACATTCAGGGGATTTTTAAACGAATCTCCCCATAAAGGAGCTGCATGGAAACTACAAGGGTATCATGTGTCATATCGGTCAATGTCAACTGCTCTGTCTGATGCCCAAATATATATATTAAGATCATTCAGTGCTAAAATCAGCGCGCTAATGCTGACATGTTGATTGGCTAAACCCCTTGCCTCTCATATGCCATCAACATACTCATTGTGTCCATCAGCTGTCCATCAATACTAGGGGGACGCATGTAAGAAACGAGAGGATGCTCAAGTCCTAGAGCACCACAGTGCTAGACTAGAGTACAATTGCCCTGAATTGTGATTGGTCGAGGCGAGATAAGGGGCGGGGCGTCGCTCTGCGAACACAGAGGCGCACTGTACGAGAGGGCGGATCTGACAGTGCACATCGGCCAACACTACAGCGTACTGAATTTTAAAAACAACAACAACGGGTAAGTGCACTTTGACATTGTGATTAGTGCTCACATTTTATTGCTTCACTATAGGCATATGTGCATTAAGAAAGCCTAACCGTAATGGAGACAAAAATTGACTACGAATCGGCGTGCACGCGTATAGATTGTGATACAGTCGCAGTCCCTGGATGACAGGCTTTAGTTATTGTTATATGCACGCGAGATAACGATGCGATGTAAATACAGAGTACCCGTGACTCACCGCTCTCTCGTCTCCAAACGTTCATAAATATGCCGACCTGCCGAGATTTCTTTGTTTAGGCACTGCCGCAGTTCGGATGCTGTGGACAGGTGTCCTCCGCAGCAAACCTCTATAGAAAGCTACCACAGTTACATAACTTCAGTAGTGCCACATATTGTTTTAACATTGTGAGCATTTTGGAATGATGAAATCGTGAAAGGTTTAAGCTGTACACCCCATATAAACTGCAAACGAACGACGCGACGAACCAGAACGAGTCAGTTATGATAAATGAAGCTGGTTTTGATTATAATGGGCGCGTTCTAGTTTGTCGCGTCTCATCGCATTGTTCTCATCCATACTGGCAACGTGTGCGTCGCGTGCTCGGCTCTCTGCAGTGCATCTCTTCAACATGCTTCGTGGACGTGCGTCATACTGTAAAATGCAATTGAAAGGGAACACACGACCCGAAACCGACGCATTGAGGGTCATGTATGGATACCTGGCATTGTGGGACAGGTTAATTTGAAAACATGACCATCTCCTTTGATGTTCCAAATGGTTGCGTTATAGAGGAACATTTTGACCACACCCCCTTAAATCCTTATTCAGTTAATGCACATTTATTTCTCATTCTTTGCACTGTGACTGGCTTTGTTTGCTTTGCACAGGTCATGTACAAATGTCACAGTAGTGTGTATTCAGTTAAACCAGGTGTGAAGGACAAGGAGGTGTCCCTCTTGGGTTTGTATTCTTGTCTGTTGTAATAATTTTTGCATGGGTGAGGCCAGTAAAGGGTTCTGTCAGGTCTGGACTAATATGTTTAAAGATAAATTTGCTTTTAAATATCAGGAGATGATCAAATGTAACATGATCAATGCAACAAAGGTCGTTGTCATTAAGCAAATGTTTTCGTAGTGGGTGTGATCACGCTTCATCATGTAAATAATCCCAGGGAGCATCTGAAAATCCATTGTAAATGAGAATGTTGCTCTTAATCATAAGCCTCTACAAATAATATAAAATCACTTACTCTAAACTATTTTGCATTGCAATATATTGTCCATATTGAACGGATTATCATCATTAATCAACTGCAACGTTTAAAATCTTGATAGTATTTCATGAATGACAGTTTACTTGTAGCTGGGTTGAGGTCAGGAGGATTAAGCTGATGGACCTTGATAAAACTGGTTAGAGTTTGTAGAACATGACTTGTAACAAACCAGCTACAATGTCCCAACAAGCAGTTTAAAGGATTAGTTTACCCAAAAATGAAAATTAGCACATGATTTACTCACTTTCAAGTCATCCTTGGTGTATATGACATTCTTCTTTCAGACGAATACAATCGGAGTTATATTAAAAAAGTCATTTGCTAATCCAAGTTTTATAATGGCATTGACTCGATGGGTCATTTTTGAAGTCCATAAAGTGCATCTATCCATCATATAACTGCTCCACACGACTCTGGGGGTTAATAAAGGCCTTCTGAAGTGAAGTAGCACATTTGTGTAAGAAAAATATCCATATTTCAAACTTTATAGACGAAAATAGCTCACTTCCGGCGGTCAGCAATGCGCGAGTCGATTTGCGCTAAAAGAGTAACTGTATTTCTGCGTTCGTCAATACGCATGCGTCAAGGGTTACTCTTTCGTCGTAAATCGATGCATACGGCAATCTGCCGGAAGTTAGCTGTTTTCGTCTATGAAGGTTTAAATGTGGATATGTTTTTTACTCAAAAGTGCCATTTCGCTTCAGAATGCCTTTATTAACCACCAGAACCATGTGGAGCAGTTATATGATCGATAGATGCACTTTTATGGACTTCAAAAACGACCTATCAAGTCAATGCCATTATAAAGCTTGGCAGAGCCAGGACTTTTTTTAATATAACTCAGACTGTATTCGTCTGAAAGAAGAATGTCATGTACACCTAGGATGACTTGAGGGTGAGTAAATGGGATAATTTTCATTTTTGGGTGAACTAACCCTTTAAACAGATGTGACGCAATTTTCCAGCAGGGTTATAGACCTAATTTGACAGAATATTCAGTTTTTATAGAGGAATATTTCAATAAAGCTTTAATAAATACTTCAATAAAGTAAAATTCTGTGGCTAACTTTGTTCAAATGTGTATCACCATCGCATATAACCTTTTTTGAAACATGATACATTTACACTTAGACATTGTAAAAAAAAAAAAAAAAAAAGTACACAAAGCTTTTTTTTGTGTCATCCATTGTAAATGTAACAAAAAAATGTCCCACTTTTGCATATAATAAGATGTCTGACATGTTTCTAGGCTATTCAGAAATATTTTCTCATACGACTAAGAAAATAAAATAAAACAAAAACAATTTCATTTTCATAAATAATTAATATACCATGAAGTAAAATGAAAAAATTGGATGAACTGGGGTGAACCCACAGTGTCATCATATGTTGCTGGGAAAGGGAAGCTCAGTAAGGCATGCTGTTTTCTGGACTGCCGTGATTCTGGGGTGTCAAGTCAGGGCCTGCCGGCCTGTTGTGATGCCCTGCGTCCCGTCATACATAATCTTCATTCCCCTCACTGATGGCCTCTGACTGTAATCCGCGCAGACACCCACCTCCGTTGTTTTGCTGTTTATTAGGGGAGCCAATAGCACGCTCCCCATTTTAGGATGATGATGTAAGTTGGTAACAGTATTGGGGTGAGAAATATACAAGATCATATATACAAAAAATATCATGCATCATTTTTGTTGATGGCTCACTAAAATTGCCTTATAGTAATGCCACACTCCAGTCTGACAGCAGTTTGACAGCTGAAGGTGCCTTATTTTCGGATGCCTCACTTTTACTCAGACTAACTAAGAGATAGGCAGAGATTGGTAGTGCCGTAGATACATAAACCCTGTGTGGCAGCCAGTAACTACATGCTCAGTGGCTTTGGCACACAATGGAACACATTGAGCCAGACCGTCATCCCACGTTCTGTGTGCATTCATACAGGAATGTTTGGAATACGGCGTTTACACAGCAACACAAATGGTTGCCAAAAACCAGCCCGGTCTCTGCTCAAAAACTCACTTTGTGAGCTCGCCATTCTCCTTTAAACCGCACGAGGACAGCGTGTGCTTCTGTCAGAATCTGTTTTGATTTTGGACCATTTGGCTTGAGTGACATTTGAAGAGATGCATCTGGTTCATTGGGTGAATCTCTGTGGCTACATAGATTTTGACAATTTCAGGATGTCTCAATATTTGGTTTCTCTCTTATTTTTGCTTTAAAGGGATACTCCACCAAAAAATTATACTTTTATTCACCCTCATGTTGTTCCAAGATGATACGCATTTCTTTCTTGTTGAGCACAAAATAAGATATTTTGAAGAACCAAACATCATTGAAACCCATCGACCCTCTTATTTTATGGACAAAACCAGATAAATTTCTCAAAATATCTTCTTTATGTTCCACAGAAGAAAGAAAGTCATACAGGTTTGGAACAACATGAAGGTGAATAAATTATGACAGAATTTTCATTTTTTGCTGGAGTTGCCTTATTCCATTCAAGACAGCAGTTGAGCTGCTGTATGAGTGTCCAAAGAGTGTCTTGAACTTCAAGGGTTAGTTCATCCAATGAATCAAATGAAAATTCGGTCATCAATTACTTGTTCCAAACCCGTAATCCGAGAGCTTTCTGACCCTCCATTGACTGCAATGTTATTACCACTTTCAAGGCCCAGAAAGGTAGTAAAGACATCGTTAAAATAGTTCATGTGACTCCAGTGTTTCAACCTTAAAGCGATAGTTCACCCAAAAACGAAAATGTTATGTTTTTCTGCTTACCCCCAGGGCATCCAGGATGTAGGTGTCTTTGTTTCTTCAATAGAACAAAAATTAAGATTTTTATCTCCAACCGTTGCCATCTGTCAGTCGTATAATGCATGTGAATGGGGTCCAATTCTTTTAGAGTAAAATAAACATGCGCAGACAACTTGAAATTAAACCCTGCGGCTCGTGACGACACATTGATGTCTTAAGACACGAAACGATCGGTTTCTGCGAGAAACCGAACGGTATTTATGCTATTATTTCACCTCATATCAGACGAATGTCATCAGCTCTCCAGACCGCCATAACTTCCTGCGAATAAGGTCAAAATACCTGCGCGCTCATAGAAATAAATATGTAGATTCCTCAATTGACCGCTCCGCGCAGGCACTAATGATGCATCTATGTATATATCTATGACCCGGCTGGTATTTTGACCTTATTCGCAAGAAGTTATGGCGGTCTGGAGAGCTGATGACATTCGTCTGATAATAGGTGAAATAATAGCATAAAAACTGCTCGGTTTCTCGCAGAAACCGATCGTTTCATGTCTTAAGACATCAATGTGTCGCCACGAGCCGCAGGGTTTAATTTGAAGTTGTCTGTGCATGTTTTTTTTACTCTAATAGAATTGGACCCCATTCACATGCATTATACGGCTGATCTTCATTTGTGTTCTACTGAAGAAACAAAGACACCTACATCTTGGATGCCTTGGGGGTTAGCAGAAAAACATCAAATTTTCGTTTTTGGGTGAACTATCCCTTTAATGCTATGAAGTGATGAGAATGTGCGCAAAAACAAAAAAAACTACTTTATTCAACAATTTCTTCACTTCCATGTCAGTTTCCTACACTGTTCGCATAGTAAACACAGTGCAGCACTTCCGGGTTCTACGTCAGAATGCCTGCTTACTATTGGCCGGAACTGTTCACGTGAGCACAACGTGTGATGTTGACCAATCAGTGGGTAATACTGAGTCTGCGTTCTGATGTAGAACCCTGTTTGGGTTGAGGGATGAGGGTGAGTAATTATGCTGCTTTAATGTGCTATCACCAATGACAGAATATTCATTTTTGGGTGAACTAATCCTTTCAGTGGAAGAAGAACACGTGACTTGTCTATACAAAGAGTCACATGATCATTGCCACACATTTACATTACTGACCTACATTTTTTTTTTTTTTTTTACTTTATTTTCAACTAGATTTTGCATCCCAGATGGTCAATATAGTCTCAGACTTTTGGACCCAACTGTACTTAACACATACACATTTACACTCACTCACAGCGTTCAGGCCTCTTGACTCAAATGAATGAATAAGTGAACAAGAGCGTCCCTCCTAAACAGAGAGTGATGGCACTCTGTGAGATGATGCCACTCTGTGCCAGCCAGGGCTGGTGACATCATGCAAGGAGCGAAGAAAAACTGCTGAATCACAGCAGGACACAGGGCCGTGTCAGAGTCAGAGCGGTAAAAGTGCAGGGATGTACCTGTGTCTCATTTGCCATGGTCTAATGAATAAGCCTTAGGAGTCCGCACCATATGAGCTGCCATATGACATGTTTTATTCTCTCTGAAAAACAAGTTTGGTCTTTTTTCCCTTTTTTAAATAAATGCTATGAATAAGCAACAGTGATGCTATTGTAAAATGAAAGTAAAATCTTTCTTTTTTTCAGCAATTGAAATAAAACTGAACTAAAATATAAACACTATGTGGCAAAAATGTTAATTAAAAAAGGAAAACGAACATTAGACATGTTGCCTAACTGAAATAATAACTTTAAGAAGAACTAAAATTATTAAATCTAAAACCAAATAATTAAATTAAAGATAGATATATAATAAAAAACGAAATAAATGACAATCACAAATAAATCATTTAATGAATATTAAATATTAATGACTACTATGAGAGTATGTAAATAATATGGAAATAACACTGATTAGCAAATCTGATCATTTGTTTCTGAGGAAAATATGCCCACATATGACTTATCAACCAATCTAAACAGGATGTTGTGCAGTACAATCATTCCTGTATAAAGTAATTTCAATGCTTTTTATGCTTTACTGTCTAATGTCATACTGTACATCACTGTGTGCTTCTGTACAGTAACGGCTGAATACAGTAAGTGCTTCGTGCTGATTATGGGACGTCTGCAGGGACAGACACGAGGGGGAATCACACGGCCTCTAATCTCTTCATTTTTTGGACCAGCTGGGCCTCTTACAATCCATCAGGATATCAACGGAATTACACTTTACATCTATATACATGCTAGGAGATGAGAAAGACAAGGAGAGGAGGGAGGAAATGCAAAGACAAAACGGTGGATAAGTAATGAAAGTGAATAGGAAATAGAAATAGAGAGAGTGAGGAAGATTCAGGGGGAGGAGATGGATTCTGGGTAGCTCTGGGGCAGTAGCATTTTAATCCCATGTTTAGCCTTGAACAGACTTGCATAATCATATTAATGTCTATACTGGATAGATCAAAACCGCTGTGGAGATTTGTTCAGCTCTTAACTCATTTGCCCCCCGCTGTCAAAATGCATGATGGTTTGATTTTAGTTTGTGATGGCTTGAAGTGTTTGTCACGCAACAGTGTTGCGGCTTTTTGGACATTTGTTGAACGGGACAGTGTGTAATTGTGTTAATGAGTTCTCTGAATGCAGATGGTGTGGCAGCTAGAGAAACAATGAGACACAGTTCAACTCAACAAACACGCTGCCTTGGGCTAGTGCACAATGAAGCTCTCACTATCCCTTTCTGACTTTTCCTCCTTTATTTCCTCTCACTGACACTGTTTATATGCACAACACAAAGTTTACTGTGTGTAAAGGGACAGATTTGAGCAAATCAAGAATTGAAATTTTAGTTTTTACGTAACGTGACACCTGATGTCCCACGTTCACATATGCTTTATGGAAGTATATTCTCTCACGTTCTCCCTTTATAGAAGATGGGAATCATTGTTTAGGATATAGTTAAAATGCAACTTATCTGACATCTGTACATTTGGCATTCAGCCTAGGACTGAACATCTGGCCACATTTACATGTTGTAAGCCTACAGAGGTCTTTCCATGCATGACCCCTCTGCGTGTAGCATAAATTGGGCATTGATTTGAAGATATGAATTGTTATCTGTGAATAGATGTAGGGATCAAAAATAGGCCATTCAGTTTTTATTGCTGGAGTATCTAGGGCAAGATATACAGAGAGTATATACTGTACATGCCCTTTTAGCTGCGTTACATATTAATTGAGAAGGTCCAGGCCTGCTTTGTTTGGACTGATTGCCCCTGTTTTTTTTCTACAGGAGGATGGACTTCAGTTTACGTGATGCCTTCACAGGCGGAGCATCTAAGACAACCCAGGACAGCCTGCTGAAGAGGGATTTTGTGGCTGGGTTGGAGGCACAGACCTTTGATGATAAAGTGGGCGAGACTGTTGGGAAAACAGACTACCGCCCCCTTATGGATGGGAAAAGGGAAGGTATGTCCTTTTGAACGAGACGGTCTTCCATAAATGAAACTTTACTCCCTTTCATTTAATTTAATACCAAAATGTTTTTAACTTATGATGTACGTGTTGTTTTTACATTCAAAAACATCATAATGAATAAGTAATATAATAGGCTAATTTGTACCCTGGTTTGGAGCCTAGCTCCTGGAACGCTCGGTTTTTATGGCCGTTATTTTACGAGCCCTGGCCTATACATGTTCGACCCAAAGTCTGATCCCAAATCGCAGGACAATGAACCAACAACACCTCAAATAGTCCTTCTGAATGAGATGGTCTTCCATAATCATAATCATGTCATTCAATACCAAAATGCTTTTTATAGAACACAACATTATATATTATTAGAGGCTTCCAAAGGGATAAAAAAAACACTGTAAAAGTAGTCTATATTACTTGTGACATTTATAAAGTTACAAAAAAAAATGTTTTATTTAGAACTTTCAATTCATCAAAGAAAGAAAAAAACACTATTTCTTTAGGATTGCTTTGTATTACAGGAATACATTTCATTTTACAATGTAACGATAGAAAACTGTTCATTTAAATTGTAATAATATTTCACAATATTACTGTTTTACTGTATTTTTAACCAAATAAAAGCAACCTAGGTGTGCATAAGAGACTTCTTTCAAAGACATAAAAACATCTCACCAACCCCAAACTTTTGAACATTTTTTCTTTTTGTTTTTATGCAGATGTTGGATATATTGTGTAGTGCAACATCAGGAACAGACTTTTATTTTGCTGTCTTCCTTCTGCATGGGATTGTAATCTGATGTAGATGCAGTTTGTTGATGTGTATTTGTATATGTCTTATCTCTATCTGCCACAGCAGATAATGGCAAGTGGCAGAAGCACTTTTTTTTTTTTTTCGCCTCGCCAACCGCCTCAAACCATGCTATCTTCTGCCAAGAACCATCCCGCGTGAACTCTAGGTTCAGTTAGGCGGACAGCCTTCCTCTTGGGTTACAACCATCAGCATTATTTATTCTCAAATGTGTTTATTATTTACTGGGGCACATTTTCACAGTTTAATCACCTGGTGCATGAGGGCGCTAATAGTGTCTAGACTACTGAATAAAAAAATCTGTTATTGTTGTTTAACACTGGTGCTTTTTGTGAAGTTAGCCATTCATAAATTATTTAAAAACAAACTATTTTAGTAAAGGTCACATAAAGACTATGAAACAGCTATCAAAGCTTTATGGACTTTCAGTTTCTGGGTTTTGGCCATTAGTTCTGGGGGATGTTTTATCCTACATTAGTCTTATGAAAGTGTTGTTTGTTATGTTTTCTACATGTAGGGGGATATGCAGAAATGTCCTTTATGTTATTGGGCTTGTGCTTGACAGAATGCTTAGACATCAATACAGCAGGATGCACTCTCAACAAGAGCAAGGTATATGTATATGTGTGCAGCACTGGGCTGTATGTGGATGCTGATATCAGCAGATCGGTCCACAGCAGATGTGACGGATACTTTAAATAGCTTCAGTTGAGTGCCAAAGATATGAGATTGAATTTCTGCCTCCATTAAGAAAGAGAGAAATGCCCATTTATTTGATCTTACTCTAAAGATTAACACGATGTTATGGTAAGGTTGTTGCACATCACAGTTAGCATACAGCAAAATCGTGTTTCTTTTCTCATCAGATCATTGTATGACTTGCTGGAACTGAAATTTCAGTGAGAAATACAGTAGTTACTAAGCAAGTTGTCAGTACTAACGAAACCTTACGGCCAGCTAGCAGGCAGTATATTTTTCCTGCCACGCTTTTTCCACTGAAAAGGTTGTGTGAGATAATAAAGCTTTTCTATTGACAAAGTAATAAAGATTTATTGAAATTGTAAGTTGTCTGTTGACAAGCGCTTAGAGGCTCATTTCCAAAGAACAAAGTACAAGTAAAGATGATTAATCAATAACTATAATGGCTATTACAGGCTGTGAAACTACTTGGAAAGATAATAATATTACACTTGCAGCCTATTATCAGGTATTTTCATTAGTCTTTTTTAATGTGAAAACTATAAACTGAAGAAATATTTGGATTATTTGTCTTCCGCTACTCTCATACAGTATGACCTTTCTTTTTTAAATGGATGAATGTTGAAGACAGCAAGGGCATGTTAGGAATTATTTTTTCATATATTTTAACTTTATGTTAATTATGCAGTACAACATACAATATAACAGTTCAGTTTAATATTTTTTTAACATACTGCTATAGTAAATTTGACTTTGGTTTCCTTTCAATTTTTTTTGCAAAATATATGCTACAAACAATGTCAATTTTAAAAGGATTTTAGGTTTGAGATATGTGGGGACGTTGGTGTACTGTAGGAAGACTTGTCACTAGTCGTAGTTCTATTTTGAAATGGCATACTGCACATTTTCAACAAAATGTCCAAACTTTTGCATTATAATATCCTATGATACGCAAATTATTATCACTATGTTTTATATTTCACTAAAATGACAATTCTGTCATCATTTACTCACTCTCAAGTTGTTCCAAACCTGCATGAATATCTTTCTTCATGAATATCTAATCTTTTCACATTAAAAACTGGTCCCACTTTATATTAAGTGTCTTTAACTACTATGTACTTACATTTAAATAATCATTTGGTACAATGCGCTTATTGTGTACATACATGTTACATTGTACTTATATATATATATATATTTTTTTTAAATACCTGCATGCAATTACAGCTGGTATTGATTTCTGTAATTGTAGCTATAATTACACTGTTGAGCCTTCCCATTACACCTTAACCCATCCATACAACCAAACCTGGTTACCTTACTAAAGCAATAGCAGAAAAGGTGTTTTGCAATACAATATGAACACAACATGAACATATATTGTACTTATTTTTTGATGTAAGCACATAGTAGTTAAAGATACTTAATATAATGTGTGATCAAAATACTGATCATGCAAATACAGAAATAAAAGCTTGTGTCAACTGAATAGTTGGTATATAAACATGACTTAGTAAATGGACTATATATATATATATATATATAATTTTTTTTTTTCAAATTTCTTCTTTTATTAGTTGATTAGTTTTAACACTATTTCTGTAAAATTGACATATGCTGTACTCATTTTAACACAAAACAACTGGGTAAAATAATTGAAATAAGAACAAATTCTTTCGATAAAAAAAAAGAAGAAATGCAGAAAATTGTGAAGCACATTTGTCATGTTTGTGTGCTTTTGTAACCATATTGCATGTCAGAGACTCTCTGGTTCTTTGTCCTTCTGGTACTCTCAGTACAGCTCTGGTTTATGACATTATGTAACCGATTCTGTGCTGAATGGGATGTCTCCCCCCCCCCCCCCCCTTAACTGCAAAAGGAGGCTCTCTACCACAGCGTGACTTGGCAGTCTGTACCTCAAGTGCCTCATGTCTGGGACAAAAGAGACTATTTTTAGTTCCTCTTCCATTTTTTGGCTTTTAACTGTAGCATGTTTTCAGGTTCATATGCTTCTCTTTGTGAGGCTATTGTTCCTGCTCAGGTTGAGGCGTGCTTGAGGCATAAACACACAAATAACCTTGAAGACCCATTGGGGTCGATCCCCCTACTTGTCTATCAACATGCAACACAAAGGCCTGGCCAAAAGATTCCCATTGCATCCCTGGTAATGTAACCGCATGACTCACAGTGACATATATACCGGTCCTGTTCCACAAAGAGGATAATTGCATGGAGCTGCATAGCCCAACCCTGTGGGAGCATGATCATTAATCCAGGGCTGGTATCTGAGTTAATGCTGGTTCAGTGCTGGCTCCTCGTGTCAGTCAGTCTTGATGCTGACAGAGTGCTTTGCCTAGGGAACGTAAAGCAGCCTCAGCTGGTTGTGTAACTACGGTAACAGGCCTGCAGTCCCAGCCTGTCCCATCGTCTCAGCATCACTTATCTCCAGTTGCCCTTCTCATAATGTCGAAATATCAGAATGGATGGTAGCAGGCCTATTTTCAGGGATGTCCCTCCCCGATGACTTTGACAGGGGACATATTAAACTAGACAGTCAGATTTCAGATTATCAGATTTCATGAGTTTACAAGACCTTATAAATGTCACTAAATCACTTAGTTTCCAATGAAGAGAAGGTGTGAACTATGTCCAAGCAATTAGGCATTTCAAAATTACAATATAAAATTATTATTAACACATTTATGTTTTCGTTGTTTTCATTCAAAATTAGGTAACAATTTAGTTTAGGGTCCAATTCTCACTATTAACTAGTTTCTTATTAGCATGCATATTACTGTTTTGTATTGGCTGTTTTTTTAGTACTTATAAAGCACGTATTAATGTCTTATTCTGCATGACCTTATTCTACATCTCTTACCCAATACCCAAATTTAACTACTACCTTACTAACTATTCATAAGCAGTAATTAGGAGTTTATTGAGGCAAAAGTCGTTAATAGTGAGAAGTGGAGTCTAATCTAAAGTATGGCTAAAAAACATAAAACATTGCAGGCCTAATACATTTCAACAGATCATAAAAAATAACGGATGGAGTATGTTGACAATTGCACTACATTAAAGGATTAGTTCACTTCAAAATGAAAATTTCCTGATATTTTACTCATCCAAGGTGTTCATGTCTTTTTTTCTTCAGTCGAAAAGAAATTAACTTTTTTTGAGGAAAACATTCCAGGATTTTTCTTCACATAATGGTTTTCAATTGCAACCAAAATATTCAAGGTCCAAATCAATGCAATTTCAAAGGGCTTCGAAGGGCTTCAGACGCTCTGCGCGATCCCAGGCGAGGAATAGGGTTTTATCTAGCTAAACGATCTGTGGTTTAAAAAAAAAATATATATATATATATACTTTTTAACCTAAATTGCTCATCTTGCGCTGCTCTGCAACGTGCTAGTGATTGCGCAATCACGTCGAAAACGTCACACGCAGACAGAAGTACCGCCCTAAGCGACCCTTCGAGGACCAATACAAACTCCCTTTACCAAAAAACACTTAATCTTCAACTTCAAAATCGTCTGACATTGTTGTTTTACCTTTTTTTGCTAAAGGGCATTTGTATTAGTCTTCGCATGTGCACTTTTTAAACACGGGGGCGGTACTTCTGCCTACGTCCAGTGTGACGTATTCGACGTGATTGCGCAATCACTAGCACGTTAGCGCAAGATGAGCAATTTAGGTTAAAAAGTATATTTATTTTTATTTTTTAAACCATCGATCGTTTCGCTAGATAAGACCCTATTCCTCGTCTGGGATCACGCAGAGCGTCTGAAGCCATTTGAAGACCTTTGAAACTGCATTGATTTGGACCTTTAAAAATTTTAATGTGAAGACAAATCCTCCATCCATCTTTGCGACTGAAGAAAGAAGGACATGAACATCTTGGATGAGATGGGGGTGAGTAAAATATCAGGGAATTTTTCATTTTAAAGTGAACTAATCCTTTAATTTAAATTTACAGATTTTTTTAACGACCAAACATTTGGTTATTAATGCCACTTGGTTATTTGTAAAATGCATTACAGTTCTATGAAATGTTCAGTTTTTGAAGATTCAGTATCCTGGCTTTTACTCAAAAGATCATGTTTTAAAAAATAGTCTGAAAGAGCTCTTACTATTTTAGGTTTGAAGAGGTTTTATAATTTGGCAGGAATCTTTAAAGCATTTGGTAGGTCTGATTTTAGCTCCTTTTTTGTTTTCTAAAATTCAGAACACTTCTTGTCACATGTTTTTTTTTTTCATGACAAATAAAAGTACATAGATATTTCATATTTCCACAAGCTCTTAGCTTACAGGTTAGTAAAATACAGTAGCTACTGATTGTAGTTGTTGAAGAAATGTTGCCACCTATAATTGAAAAAAAAATCATCACAATAAATGTATAGAAGATAGATGGTGGAATTGCAAATGCTGCAAATGTAGTAGCATTGAATGATTATCAAAGGGTTTTTAACTATTTTCATACTCTGATTGTATTATGCATTATTTAATGAATTTAAAAAGTGTTTAAAAAAAGAGTAAATTTGTCAATTCTCTTTTCTCAGGGTCTGGGTTTATGTCTGCAGGCCAGACTGGAGGCCAACGTCAGGACCCTCAGGGAGAGATCCGTCCCAGCCCTCCTGGACAATATGCCTATAAGAATGACTTTCAATCAGGTGTGACCATTGCATATGTCGGAAACTGTTGAAAACTGCTTCATTCAGTTGAAAACTGAATGAAGCAATTCAACAAAAATCCAATCATGTACTAGATATTAGTCCAAGTCTTTCTAATTTCAGGTCCAACATCAATGATTGGATTGGGAAACCAGCAGATGGGATCTACGGTGAAGGATAACAGCATGGACTCTTTTCTGGGTAACCACTGCAGTGTTTGATCTTGTTGACTTGAGACCGTGGGCTCGATTCAGTTCATTTCCTCAGGCTCTGTTAAGTTTTAATGCGATACCGCTCTGCTGCTCTATGCTTCAGGGTTCTCTCAGCCTGGGATGAATATTGGTATGAATATGAATGTTGGCATGGCCCCTTTCCAGAGCTCCAAACCCCCCAGCATGGTTGAACCTCAGAAGACCTCACCCTTGTTTGCCAATGAACCGCCCAAACCATCCCAGATAACTGCTAATCCAAGTGAAACAAACCCTCGTAACAGCCAGGAAAATTCTGCAGGTAAAGTCTATCACCACTTAAGGCACCTCAGTGCAGTCTAGAACAGGTAAGACAGACTTTAAACCCAGATATTAAGATACTTTTTGGTTATTATGTTACAGAATGTCTATATGATCTCAGCTCTCATATCATTCCACTCTGTCTGGTCAAGGCATGGATGCCTCATCAATACTTTGTCATAACAGAATTGCTTCATACTTTTCATGGTCTTCAGGTTACCTCTGATATGAGACCGATTTTACTGATCTGATCAGCAATAGTGAGAATGTCTGCTGTGATATTGAATGCCATGAGTATATATACCTTTACAAACAGGCATGTTTTTAGTTATTGACTTGACTAAATATCTTGCATACTGTAATGTCAATTCCTAATTATTTGTTCTTTTTACATGATTAATTATCACAGCCAATGATCATTATTCACAGTTGGTCCTTTCGATAGCCGACAGACTGGCCCGTCCTAATCTTCAAGTGTGCATTATGGTGGAAGGCATTTCATTTAAAGATTTATCTTTGGCCTCTCTGTAATATTGAGCATGATGGCTGTGAAACTAGGAGAGAAATGTGTCTTCTGGCTCAGAGCCAGTTTAGAAAGCCATTTCACATTTTAGTCCACATATCTGAAATATAGATGTTACTGCCACTCACACTTCCTCAAAGTGACTGTTTATAACCATTTGACAGGCATGGATTATTATCTAAAACAGGAAAACACAATTTGTTTGTGACTAGAAATAAATGTATTTCTTCATCTTGATGTGCCTTGATGACTGGACTATAGTCATGATAAACATAATCCAAATTATATTAATAGTAAGTTTTGTTTCCTTTTAAATGTTATTTGTTTTAATGTTGTCAACCATTGTCTGTTCAGTGTCTGTCTTGTTGTTGATTTTGGTTCATTTCAGTGACCTTTATTGTCCTCAGTGCTGGGATTTGTACTGGGTATTCCATTTCATGTGGCCTTTCTTTAAGTTAGTCTCTCTGTGACTTGCCTCTGTTGTTATCCCTGCCTGTTATTTCTCCATGAGTTAATTTGCCCATTTGCACTTTCACTTGATGTGCGCTCAAGTGAGCACATCATAGTCTCAGCACATTCTCTCTCAGCCACTGTTGAAACTATCATACCCATTTAACTGCTCTGAGCAGCAAGTATGAGCATGATACCCTCAGATCTGTTATCTTACAATAAGTACTATTTAGGGAACGGTAGTGATATGCTTTTATCAGGATGTAGCATACAGATATACAAGCCGTTTTTTCCCCTATAGAGCTGTTAAGTTTATCGGCCAACTTTGAAGGTTATTTAACCACTGGAGAATTTCCACTGGGTTTTCTTTTGTTCTGCAACTTAAATTACAAATTGTCATGCCTCAAATTTGAATTCTGAAGCCTAAGTTAAAAACCTAAGTTGATAATAAGTTGCCAGATGGGAAATACAACAAATGTCCAATTATAATGTCAAGCTTTATACATTCTTGCACACCTTACAGCAGGGTTTCTCAGCTCTGGCCCTTGAGGTTGTTTTTACTGTAGAGTTTATCTCCTGCCTTGTTCAAACTTATCTGCCTATAACTGTCTAGTAATCTTGAAGACCTTGTTTTATTAGGGTTGAAGCAAAACTCTGCAGTAAAGTGGACCTTGAGGGCCACAGTTGAGAACCCCTGCTTAACAGTTCAAGTGATAATTGTACAGACGGCTCATGTACTACCTAGGAAGTTCTGAGGGACAATACCTTTTTCACATACATTTTTTCACTAATTTTAACATTTAAAAACATGGAGTCATGGAGCTTAAAATGTGAGACTCTCCACTCATAATATTTCACACAATGCAAGATTGACCATATGAGCATCAGCAGTTTCCACACGATGGGGAGCATGCATATTTAGTTTGCAAAACTAAATGTGAAAGTCTCCTCGAGTAACTTTACAGACCTCAATCATAAAAATAACTATTCTAAAAACCCATTGGAAATTCCTAAGGGAACCCATGGTTAATGCTAATTATCTTCTGAGTTTAAGACTACATATTGAATGACTCTATTCATTGTGAATTTGTGAATATTGAATTTTGTCTGTCCTCATATCACCTCCTGGTGTAACGCACCATATGATGCAAGTGATCAGTGGTTTATAGGCAGCTGATCTAATGTCTCTTTGAACACTTATGAGCTGTTATGAGTTGGAGATGCACAAACTTTGTTGTCCGATCGTTTGTATGGTAGTCAGTGACACTTCCTCTTCCTCTCTGTACACAAAGAAGTTTGTGGAAGCCCTTGGACAGGTGAGGAAATGCTCTCAACGGAGCAGTCCTATGCTTCCAACAAGGCAGAACAGAGGCGCACTGATGCCTTGGGTTCCCAAAGTCAAGATGCAGCGTCCGGAGAGGAAAAGTCCATTGAGGAAGGAACCGGGACGCAACAGAAGCGGAAAAAAAAGAAACGCAAGAACAGGGAAGAAATGTATGACCTTCTGGACAGTCTTGGTTCCCCTGACTCAGAAGAAACTCCTTCCGAAAGCTCCAACCATGGCTGCCCCTCACCTCCCAGTAGGGATGAAGAGATTTGGGAAAGCGAAATCCAGGAAAAAGGGGGAGGACGCATCAAGGCAAGGAAGAGTAAGAGTAGGAAGAAGCTTCCAGAAGAATGGAGTGCTCCCTCAACTGTAATGGACATGGACTTTAGCGGCCCTAATTTGGGCAATTCTAAGCCCTCATCTACTGCTAGCATAGATCAGGGAAGTGCACCACCCTCACTCACACCTGGACCCCTCACGGATACCCAAGCATGCAGACCACAAGCGACCGGGCAGGCAAACACCTCCATATTCTCAAATTACCCTGACTCCACTGCGAATCCCATATATCGCTCAACACTCAAGACTGACAAGGATATGCTTGATAAGGATAAATCTAAGGACGATATTAATAAGACTAACCTAGCGTTGCCTGGTATTCACCGTTCAGATCAGTTGCCCATAGACTCAAAGACTGACCCTACTCACCCAACTGATCTCAACCAGAAGTCATCCCTTGCCCTCAGTCCAACTCAGACTGTAATGTTCCTTGACTCCGTGCTGCAGGCACAGACCCCAGATGCAAGCCCCCCATCCCAGAGCACCCCTGTGAAAACCCCCATCCCTCACACCACTGCCCCAGAGACTGCTCCCAATCTGACCCCTGGCCCACTGCCCGTCGGCACAGACATCCCTGCCTCTCAGAGTGCACCAGCTGTTAGTCACTGCATCCCAGCAATTCCCCCCAGCACTGCAGTGAGCTTAAACTCAGAAGCTACGCCTTTCATCCCATCAATCACAGAGCAGCAGGAGCCCCCGCTGGCACAGCCCCCCCTACTGGAAGGTTGGTGATAATGAAGACTGTATGGAGATGATTTACATAATGCATGGCTCGATGAAGTGGGCCCTACTCTGCTTAGCTATCTCTGTTGCAGAAAATACTGTAGCAGGACACTAGTCTATAAGTACTCCATGCTTTTCTTTCTTTCTCTCTTTTCTCTCTCTCTCTCTCTCTCTCTCTCTCTCTCTTTCTTTTTCTTTGTGTCAGTCCTCTATAGCTTGGACCTCTGCTGCATGTAATTCATTCTTATAATAAAGATGTTTAACATTTCAATACAGTCATAATAACACACTGATCGCTATGCATCACGACTGGCAGCCAACTAACTGTTACTCTTTAGTTTACCATTGTCTGGATTTCAATACAATTTCTCTTGGTCACAGCATCCCTCAAAATGCACATGTCTTGTAGATGTGTGTCAACTAGTCAACTGTCTATGTGGATTTTACATTTGCTAATCGTTCTGTGGGTGAAAGCTTTCTGTATGTCACTCCTTGTCATTTTACGCTACATGACTCTTTATTCTGCTTTTTTATTCTTGTTCAAAACAATCAAATGTTTCTGAGATTAAGAGGTCTGTCTGCCAATTCACCTGCTACACATAGAATTTGAAATCTTAAGATTTAGCTCTTCCATACCCATAACCTTTCATTTTTAGCAAAAAAAACTCAAGTTGCAAGTATGTGTTAAAGATGCTTTTTTCCCTTCTTTTCATGTTCATCAATGTTTGGACAACACTGGACATCAACCAGGTAAGAAAATCTCATTATCTTGCAATGAAGTGTGGGTACAGCCCCTTTCAGTGTAGTATACCCTAGTGCAGGGTTATTCAAATCTTGCCCTGGAGGAGTTTAGCTCCAACCCTGATCAAACTCACCTACCTGTGATTTTCTAATGAACCTGAAGACATTGATTAGCATGTTCAGGTGTGTTTGATTAGGGTTGGAGCTAAACTCTGCAGCGCACTGGCCCTCCAGGGCAAGATTTGAATAACCCTGCCCTAGTGAAAAAAACATATACCAAAATGTATTTAAAACATGTTTATTTCCTACTAAGTGTACTAAAAATCGATTAACATATTTGCTGACATATTGCTTGAGACTTACTGATATAAATATTTGATTTAAAATGTATTTGGAGTACTTTACTGCACAATGTACATATATTAAGCCTAAAATGTGTTTTAATATCACAATTAGTAAGAATAGTATGATCACCTGTATAAGATCAGTCTTTAAATGCAAGATATTTTAAGGGATAGTTCACCCAAAAATGAAAATTAGCCCTCAAGTCATCCTAGGTGTATATGACATTCTTCCTTCAGACGAATACAATCAGAGTTATATTAAAAAAGTCCTGGTTCTTCTAAGCTTTATAAAGACATTGACTTGATGGTTCATTTTTCAAGTCCATAAAAGTGCATCTATCCATCATATAACTGATCCACATGGCTCCGGGGGGTTTATAAAGGCCGTCTGAAGCGAAGTGGCGCGTTTGTGTAAGAAAAATATCCATATTCAAAACTTTATAGACTAAAATAACTAGCTTCCGGTGGTCAGCGGTACGCAAGTCAACTTATGGCGAAAGAGTAAAGGCCATTACATACTCTGCAAGAACAGTTCTCGCTTTCAGCCCTGTTTTGGTAGTTCTAGCAGCTTGTGCTCAACACATCATCTGAGCAGAACTTTCTTGGGTGTCCGAGAACTATTGTGTGATTGGTCAGAAATTTAAAGTGCCTATCCGCAAGCCCTAAGCCCAGCCCTATCCGCAGCCCTAAACTTGCGATGCTCCTATACACTGCGTCTGGGGTGCTCTTTTAGCGCAAATCGACTTGTGTACCGCTGACTGCCGGAAGCTAGTTATTTTAGTCTATAAAGTTTTAAATATGGATATTTTTCTTACACAAACGTGCCACTTCGCTTCAGACGGCCTTTATTAACCCCCTGGAGCCGTGTGGAGCAGTTATATAATGGATAGATGCACTTTTATGGACTTCAAAAACTAACCATCAAGTCAATGCCATTTTAAAGCTGGGAAGAGCCAGGACATTTTTTATATAACTCATATTGTATTCGTCTGAAAGAATAATGTCACATACACCAAGGATGACTTGAGGTTGAGTAAATCATGTGCTAATTTTGATTTTTGGGTGAACTAACCCTTTAAATTGTACCTGAAGTATACTTGCAATAGTTCCACTTTAGCACATTCAAATATACTTAAGTAAGTATTTACCTGAACCTCAGCACTATTTCCGGATAACTAAAGTGCACAAAATTACCAATGTTCCAATTTAGCAGGCTTTAAGTATATACATTTAATATACCAAAAGTACAGTTGCAAAGTATTTATAATAAGTGCACAAATGTGTAATGTATTTGTAGTATACTGAGCATAAAATAAATGTATTTCAAATATATTTTGGTATATTTATTTTTCACTAGGATATCCACATCCCTTTAACTTAATATGAAATAATTTTTTTGTTTTCTTATGAAAACCTTTATATGTGTGTTATCCAGTATCCTCCGTAATCTCTGACATTTAATATGAAAAGTTAGATTCATTTAGTTTAGTTTGAATGAATGAAGCTTTTAACTTTATGTGAAAGAAATTTTCCATTTATTAAATTGTTTACTTAATCAAATGATCAGTTGATTCAAGCACATAATAGCTAAGAAGAGTTATTTTTAGTTGGTGGTATTTATAGATTGAATTCATAGTCCCTATAGTATTTATGTGGCTCTCTCTGTATTTCATCTCTCTCGCACACATCCTCTCTCTCTCTCTCTCTCTCTCTCTCTCTCTCCCATCCTCTTGCAACAGCTCATGTAAAATTGATGGCTCTGCCGTTTGCCATTATATAAGACTTATAGAGTTGTTCTTTTTATAGCAAGCGATTAGGGTGTGTTCAGAAGCGTTTGAGAGGTGCTGCACTCCGGTAGGGATATTGAGGGATATTGAGTTCTGGGCGGGTAGCTTTGGATTAAATGCTAACACAGAGATCCCTGATGACATCTTGAAAGACATAATGAGTCAGGACATTCTCTGTGTCTGAGCTGCTCAGGTTTGTTCATCAAGCTAAGGTCACAAGAGCAAAAGCGAGATTTGATGAAATGCTTTTGCATAATGTCACTTCCTTCTTAGGAGAAATGTATTGGTTTATTTGTGTCTGTTGTGAGCAAATGTGATATTTTTTGGTCGTCTTCTTTATTAGTTCTTCTTTATGCATAATTAATATTTGCTAATGCATTCAAATATAATTTAGAGCTAGATATGGCCTGTTGATGTTTTTTGAAACAGCACTTGGTCTTCTCTGGATTTCAGTCTTTAAAAGCAGAAATAGGAGACGCCCCTCTTGGCCCTTTATTCCCTCCCTTTACTCGCATCAGCCTTCTCGTCCTTTCTTGCCCTTGCTCACTCACTTCCTCTCCCCCCTCTCGTGTGGTTTCGACCACACAGGACCCTAATATCAGCAGCTGCATTGACGGGGAGACTGTTGCTATGGATATGGGAGGCGGTTTCCTTGGTGATGCAGCGAATAGGACCTGCCAAAGAACAAGCCAGGGTGTAACTGTAGGATATGTTCCAGAAATAGAAACTCTATGACATCCCGATTACTCAATGAGCATGCATCTTCTACCCCACGCTGAATGTGTTAAATGATTTTCTGATGCTGTGTTTTCATTACTGAACAGAACATTGTGATATTTGGAATACAGGTTACGCATATATATATTATTCACAAGCTCTATTTAGTCATCATGAAACTCTACGAATCTCTTCTGAACATGAAAAGTATAATATAATATAATTCATATATAATGTAATATAATATAATAATCAATAACTTTTTGTATTCAGAAATTGGCAATGCTGTGCCCATGTTAAATGCATTCATTTATTGTCTAAATGTCAAATAGTGATATCAAAAAAGATTATGTCGACAAACATTGTTTATTTTAATCATAAACTATAGTTGAAACGGTTAAAAAAGGACAACATTAACATAAGGAAAGGCAATGAAGTGACAGAAAGATTGAACCATATGATGTGGTGCAGTGTGTCCTTAAGGGAATATAAACAATGAAATACATCTGACATGTCCTTATGCAACAAAATCCATTCAAAAGAACCTGACCCATTATATAAATGAGACAGGCAGAGAAAAGATTCCTTTTATATCTGTCAATGGCCTGGAATGGCTCTGCAGTCAATGCATTGTAGATTGTGTGAGGAAAGTTCACTCTAATTAAGGGGCCTGAGCCAATCAGACTACACGCGTATTACGACATCACACACTTCTGCTCAAGTCTGGAAGGGCGGATGCAGTGGGAGCCAGAAAAGTAATGTGTACTACAGGTTTTGTGGTGTCCCTGATATAATTTTGAAAACCACTGTTTTTACGGCTCACATTTTTCATGTTAGGATGCTTGTAATTAACTGGTCTTGTAGGTTACCTAATTTAGAAGTTTAACCATTAGTGCTATTTCTGTGCAAATGCATACTGTAAAGTACTGAATAATGCAGAGCTCTTCTGTTGTGACTGATTGTGGAAGGGATTTATGTAGCTCAACCCATTTAAGTTTAATGATTTTTTTTCATGAATAATTGTCTTGAGATGATTACCAGGTGTGTGTCATCATAAAAACCATAATTTCTCAGAAGACGGTTAGAGGACATGATTGAACAGCAAAAAAGATCTCCAAAGACTGATCTATCTAATGGCTAGAGGAAGAGGAGTTTTTTTTTGAAGGGCTAGTGGGCTCTGAAATATGATTTATCTGTTGAGTTGAAGAAAAATGGTTTTTGATGCTTTCTTGCCATTAACAAGCCACATTGCCCATAACAAGCATTGTGATCAGCACAAAACAAGTTTATCCATTGGAAGTAGACCGATGTCTAATCTATACTCTGGGTCACATTTTCTTTTACCTTGTGTTGTTCATGGTGTTTAAGGATGAGGAGATGTCTGCTACATATGTTGGCATTGGTTTGTCTGGCTTGACCAGTAAATACTTTAGAGTTTGATTGGACACAGAACTTTTGGACCCCATTGTCTTCCACTGTATTGGCAAACACATTCTATAGAATGTCTTCTTTTGTTTTGCACAGGAGAAAGAAAGTCTTACAGTTTTGATAAAACACGAGAGTAAGTAAATGTTGATAGACTTTAAATTCTTTGGTGAACAATCCCTTTAAAGGATTAGTTCACTTCAAAATGAACATTTCCTGATAATTTATTCACCCCCATCTCATCCAAGATGTTCATGTCTTTCTTTCTTCAGTCGAAAATAAATTACGTTTTTTGAGGAAAACATTCCAGGATTTTCCTCCATATAATGTACTTCAACGGCAACCAATGGGTTGAAGGTCCAAATCAATGCAAGGCTTCAGAGGGCTCTGCACTGTCCCAGGAACAATGCACTTATTTATTTTTTAAAAAAAGAGACAAATTTATATACTGTTTAACCTCAAATGCGCGACTAAGGTGTTGTTGTTCTTCACGACGTATGACGTCATCACGTCGGAAAGGTCACGGCCGTGACGTAGGTGGGAGTACTGACTCACTGCCGAAAATCTCCATCTCATGTTCTCCTCCAACTTTAAAATTGTTCAACATCTTTATATTTTACCTTAATTTTTGTAAAGGGCGTTTGATTTAATCTTTTCACGATCGTTTTAACACTGGGTCGGTACTTCCACGTATGTCACGTGCGTGACCTTTCCGGCATGATGACGTCATACGCTGTGAAGAAGAACAACAACGAAGTCACGCATTTGAGGTTAAAAAGTATATAAATGTTTATTTTTTTTAGAAAATGGCAGATGGTTTCGCTAGATTAGACCCATTCCTCGGCTGGGATCGTGCAGAGCCCTCTGAAGCCCTTTGAAACTACTTTAATTGACCTATCAGATGAGCCAATAGCAGTTGAGTATCAGTTGCGCTGGGACCGGAACTCGGACATCTTTAGGTCTCAGCGCCATAGAGATACATTGGAAAATCCGAAGCTATCATCGATTTGATGGTGTTTATGCTAAAAAAATGCTAAAATGTCGTGCCTGAGGTACTGTAACAATCCAGGGATCTTGAGAGGATTTTCTGTTTGTCATACTCTCGTTAAGTTACGATTAAAGTCCCTGCTAACATACAAACCGAAATAACTAACTGTTCTCACGTTATGTAACGTTAACACTGTAGGTCAAAAACACAAAGGTCTACATTTCAGTGCCTCTCCATATTAAACTGGTTATATGTAAATTAATTTAATTTTAGGTAAGTTTAAGGTCTGCATTATCTGTCCTACTAAGGAGGACTCCTATTTTGATGGGTATTATAGTCTACGGGTAACTTTAGTGAAAGGAAGAGCTCGCACGCAGTTTATCAGAGTTGTTTTGCAGATACAAAGTTTACCCGTTATTAACTGCACCCCCGAAAAGGCATACGGTCTGTGTATATGTTTGTTTACTGTTATTTGTATGAGTGTTTTTGTGTAATTTGCTGTGAATGTTAATGGTAATGCAACGGAGAGAGATAGTTTGTGAATGAGACGTTAATGCGCACTTCTTATGCTTTGTTTGTTCAGCTCTTACAATGATTTTTTGGAGTGAAAAAGGACATAATAAACTTGGTAAAACCATCAGTAAAGTTTGGCCATCATTCGGACAGGGTATACGCTACATTCTGTGTCCAAAAACATCTCGGGATAAGGTTTTCACACTGACAGCTGTCATTGTAAGATATAGCAACTCCATTTGTTTGTCCAAGTTAGCCACATTAACCAAGGGGGGCGGGGCTTACCGATAGGTCAATTTGGACCTTCAACCTGTTGGTCGCAATTGAAGTACATTACATGGAGAAAAATGGAATGTTTTCCTCAAAAAACGTAATTTCTTTTCGACTTCTTTTTTGACATTTTGAATTTGTCATTTTGAAGTGAACTAATCCTTTAATACACTCTCATAAGAAACATTGTGTCTCTAGAGAGTGAGAGGCACAATAAACAACAGAGGTCACACTTCCATCAGCCTCATGTGTGAGAGACAGAGGATAATGGTTCAGATCTCCAATAAGCTGATATACGATTAAATGGGATTGATGCCTATGTTATTGTGTTCAGTGAGGGACACAGCAGCTGAGGACCAGGCAATGATAACATCCTCAATCACCCCCATTAAGGGTAAAGGTGAAAGCTTGTGTCTGCTAGAACATTCTGAGTGCCAAACGAGACAATGTGTGAGTGTGAGAGAGAGAAAGGGGTATTTATAAACATGCTAGATGCTAAAAGCAAGGGTTTTCAGTGCAGAGCAGCCAGTAAGGACGCAGCTCACACAATCACGTGATCGAAGACTTGGAAGGAATGCGCGGACAGAATTAGGGTGAGAGAGAGAATGAGAGAGAGGAGGGGGATTTGGGAGAGAGACGCAGAGTCATCTCAGCCTCAGCGTTGAGGGAGGTTTAGAGACCGGCGCTATAGACTAACTCATCTCAATCAATGCCGTTTACTGACGGATAGACACCTTGATACCGGACAAATATATCTAGAGAGGCAAGGATCGTAAGGATGTCATCCCAGCGCTCAGAGTGCAGAGATGTGTGCTCAGTGCCACCCTCCATGCCAAGCTTGGCATCGTCAACAGCTGCCCAAAGCTGGAACTGGCAGCAGGGACAGCCAGGCAGTCTGCAATCTTCCAGACTTTTAGGAGACAACAAGCAGGACCTTTCCACCAACTCGACAGCACTCAGCCAGGAGGCGGACCAATGGGCAACCAGTCACCCATGCAGCAGGGGCGGGAAGAATTTGGGCAGTACAGCAGAAAGCCCCACAAGTCTCTCTTCCTCTCCATCACCCGTGTCTCCAGGGAAAGCCCTTTCCACCAACGGGGTGACATCAAGACCTTCACCGCCGAGTGCCATCTTGACAACTTCAGTCAGCGATTGGGATCCGCCCCGCGGCATCTCAAAAACAGGCCCAGTGCCGAATTATTGCGTGATCGGCGTGGTGAATGACAACTATGTGGAGGGCACGGTTAAGGGCAAAACAGAGACACGCCCACCTATATCACCCCCCATGCAACAGCACCGAGTGGTCCAGCGCACAATGTCAGATAGTACCCACCTGACAGTGCCCGCTAGCCTCCCGCTGCCCGATAAATATCCAGGCAAGGATGTGCCGCCACCCCAGAGTGCCATCAAATACTTCATCGTAGAGGACAAACAGAGCGTTCCGCCATCCACAACGAGTATCCCATCAAACCCAACTGCAAAGAAAGAACAGCCTGCTGGTGTGTCACAGAGTTCTGGCAGGATACAGTTGCCGCAACAGCCGCCGGAAAGTGGGAATGCTGTTTCATCCCGTGACATTCAGCCTAAAGGTGTTTGTGATGGTAGGTGGGATCGGTAGGTGAGATCAGCTGCTGTGATCTCTATGGTGCAGGTTTCAAGGTCTGCAATGGTCTAGAATCCAGTGTAGGTTTGTGATCTATTCAATATATTGTGGCTCTCTAGATCCAATAGAAAACAACGTGTACTAGTCCCTACACATAAACAGATATTTAATTCAGAATACCTGTCTTTATCTGTGACAGAGCTGAACATACACTGCCATTCAAAGGTTTTGGGTCGATAAGATTTTACAAAAAAAATTTAATAAGTCTTTTATGCTCACCAAGGCATAATTTATGGCAATTTAAAATAACAATTTTTTATTTTAATATAAATTTAATGTAGTTTATTTCTTTCAGCTGAATTTTCAGCATCATTACTCATTACTTCAGAAATCATTCTAATATGCTGATTTGCTCAAGAAACATTTCTTATTATGATCAATTCTTTGAAGAACAACATTTATTTGAAATTGAAATCTTTTGTAACGATGTAAAAGTGATAGTCTTTACTAATACTTTTGATAGATTTAATGTGTTTCTTGTTGAATGAAAGTAATTTTTAAAAACAATCTTACTATCTCCAGACTTTTGAACAGTAGGGTATTTTGTTTTTGTGGCAAACATGCTCTAAATAGTCTGTTATACAGTAGATGGTTGTCAATGAAAAATTATATTAGGCACAGCTGATTTAATTTTGAGCCAGAATGGTGTCCTGTCTTTTATTTTGTAAAGTTAATCTCAGTGAAATTTTTCAGCACCATGTATGCATGTTCTACATTTTAAAACACTTAAAGGTCCCGTTTTTCGTGTTTTTTTGAAGCTTTGATTGTGTTTACAGTGTGCAATATAACATGTGTTAAAGATCCTGTTCTTCGTGATCCCATTTTTCAAACTTTAGTTAGTGTGTAATGTTGCTGTTAGAGCATAAATAATACCTGTAAAATTATAAAGCTCAAAGTTCAATGCCAAGCGAGATATTTTATTTAACAGAAGTTCCCTTTCAAAGCCTACAGCGAACGGCCGGTTTGGACTACATCCTGGTATTTCCTGCTTTAATTACGTCAGTAGAGCAGTTTGTTGACTAACCTCCGCCCACAAAAATACGCGAAAAAGGGGGCGTGGTCTTGTTGCTCCCTCGTGGAGAAGAGGGAGTGTTGCGTTCGGTTCGGTTCGGTTGCGTTTGTCGCCATCAGACGCTGTTATTTTCATCCCAGAGTCAAATCACCTTTGTTTGGCCTTCAGGGGCTGTAGTTTGAGTGCGTTCATCTCCCCGTTATGGTAAGAGGCGTGACCTTCTCGGACAACGTGTGCTAAGCTGCTGTCGAATCACAACACGGGAACCGCTGGCACAATCAGAACTCGTTACGTATTTCTGAAGGACGGACTTCATAGAACGAGGAAATTCTCAGGCCGTTTTGAGGACAGTGAAAACAGCAGTATACAGATAAGTAAATTGTGTGAAAAATACTGTGTTTTTTTACACATGAAACATTAAAGGTCCCGTTTTTCGTGTTTTTTTGAAGCTTTGATTGTGTTTACAGTGTGCAATATAACATGTGTTAATGTTTCATGTTTCATACTTATCTGTATACCGCTGTTTTCACTGTCCTCAAAACGGCCTGAGAATTTCCTCGTTCTATGAAGTCCGTCCTTCAGAAATATGTAACGAGTTCTGATTGTGCCAGCGGTTCCCGTGTTGTGATTCGACAGCAGCTTAGCGCACGTTGTCCGAGAAGGTCACGCCTCTTACCATAACGGGGAGATGAACGCACTCAAACTACAGCCCCTGAAGGCCAGACAAAGGTGATTTGACTCCGGGATGAAAATAACAGCGTCTGATGGCGACAAACGCAACCAAACCGAACGCAACACTCCCTCTTCTCCACGAGGGAGCAACAAGACCACGCCCCCTTTTTCGCGTATTCTTGTGGGCGGAGGTTAGTCAACAAACTGCTCTACTGACGTAATTAAAGCAGGATATACCAGGATGTAGTCCAAACCGGCTGTTCGCTGTAGGCTTTGAAAGGGAACTTCTGTTAAATAAAATATCTCGCTTGGCATTGAACTTTGAGCTTTATAATTTTACAGGTATTATTTATGCTCTAACAGCAACATTACACACTAACTAAAGTTTGAAAAATGGGATCACGAAGAACAGGACCTTTAAAGGCACAATATGTACAATTCTTGACAAAAACCACTAGGACAATGTTCTAGTATTTCTATTGTATTTTATTTAGTCTATTGTATTTTGTTGACTTGAGTTCTTACATTATCCCAAATATTTCCAATAATGCTTAAATCCAGAGAAAACGAATCATTGTTACGCTCAACACGTTTGAATCTCTTGTTTTTTTATTTTTTTTAACATGAGCAAAGTTTGTACCCAAAAAGTAAATTAGACAACACTATTTTGTCAAGTGGCTAACATAGCATACTGTTATTTGTAGTAACACAACAGTAATACAACATTTTCTGCACAATAAAAATATTTTAAAATGAATTGCATGCCATTTACTGTATAGCAACACAGTCATCCAGCTTTTATTACTATGATATTCTAATATTGATCTAGCTTACTGCAGTGTGCAACAAGTCTCTCATAGCAGCCACAGAGCGAACACATATATTATATATTACTTATAACATAACTTTGAACACACTCAAATGTATTTTTATTGTTGGTACCAAGTAAAACAGCGTTGCGTTATCTCACAATTTTTTTTTGTTGCGTTACCTCACAATTTTATTTCGTTAAATAAAGTGACCTTTATGAGTAATAATTCAGCACTTGTGGCTTGTGATAGGGACCCGAGTGGTCACACGGAGAATCACACTAGGCGTCCATTTAAAGGTCGTTCTAAAATAAGTTTAATACTTTAAAAACAGAGCAAAAAACAAAACATAACATAACAACAAAAACTGTTGAGGTACTAAAACTAGCACCAACTTCTCTCACTAACTGTGAGGGCCAAAGTTCCTCTTGCTCAAGCAGCATAAACAACCTTTGCATTAAGCTTCAAAACCACTCTCTGTTCCCCCTGTCTCACTTCTGAATACCCTTTAATACAAATTATTAATTTGCGCGTGTACATTAATTTGGGTGTGCATATCCCTATAGGCCCACTCTTACCCACTCTAACAACAGGAAATAAAACAGTAAAACATCACATTAACAATTATGTATGTGTGTGTGTGCATGTCTGTGTATTAACACACCGGATGAAAACAGATTGTCAGATGCAGAGGTTACAGATATGAGTATAAGATTGACAGAAAGATGTGTGTAACACTGGCCACCTGCAGGGACACACAAAAATAAGTAACCTTTGGATGTCCTTTTGTCATTTAGTTAGATTTTGCTGTACTGGGATGAGCCCACGTTTCACACGTATACACTTTACCACCCAATTAATCTGAATCTGTCCGAAGAGCTTGAGAGGAAGATACAGAGCCAGGGTTTTCATCTGTTCAAAATGTTCATAACATTTAGATTATTATCTATTAACAAATTGCCAACTTTCTAATTAATGATCTCTTAAGAATATAAGTATTATATTCTTCAAGAGCATTATTAAAAAGTATTATAGAGAAAGTCTAGCTTTTTTTAGTTTGAAAATCAGATGCTATTGAGGACAAATACACAAGACAAAAGAGACTTATACAATTCCATTTCATTTAATTAAAAAGAAAACAGAAATATATGTCTTCTTTGTATCAATGTAACAATATAATAAGAAAGTCACAGTACAAAAATATAATAAAAGTATACTTAACATAAATATTGCTAGAATTTAGAAAATATATATATAATAATAAACTGGATGTTTGTGACACGAGAATGAGTAATGAGTATTTGTCATCCTCTTTCAGGAACAATGCACTTTCTTATGCTCTTTCTTTCTTTTCCTCTCTCTTTCTCATACAGTTTTTTGTTTTGGTCTTTCATTGGCCATTGATTTTTCACTTTGTGGAGAGAATGGTGCCAAGTTACATAAGGCATTCAGGCTGACAATGTGCTTTTCTGTCTGTCCGCTCAAGGCACTTTCTGTGCCCTCTTCCATGACCTCTCATGCTCATCTACTCTCATTCTTATTGTCAAAATGTACTGAGACTGAGGCATCAAGTGCAGCTAAACAAGCTACAACCAAAAGCCCTGTGTGAACAAACATGCATTGTAATGCTCATAATAACTGTACATTTGCTTGATTAAATATGGACATTTCAAATGTGCCTTTTTTTTTAAAGTAAAAGAAGATAAGACAGCCAAGGAGAACATGGAGAAGATGCAAACTGCTTCGAAGATAGAAAGCATCAACATAATTGAGAAGCAAGACAAGCCAGAGAAGATGGAGAAAGCTGATCACCTGGACAAGAAAGACGAGATTACAAAGAAAACAGACAGCGTGGATAAGAAGAGTGAGCAGATCATCAAAGATGAGAAGAAAGAGGAGAAACATGATAATAAAGCGGAGAAAAAGGAGACGGCTGAGAAAGTAGACAAACCCGAGAAGACGAACAAGGAGAAAGAGGAGAAGAAAGACAACAAAGAAAAAGTAGACAAGACGGCCAAAGCTGAGAAGAACGTAACGGCTGCTAAAGGACCCGCTAAGTCTCCAACAGCAAATGGGAGCAAGGACGTGACCAGCCCGGACAGTAAGACCAAGGTAAGTCTGGAACACAGTGGGAATTCATTAATCTGATATGATACTGTAACTTTGATTTAAACTGCCACATTTGAGAAGAAGAGGTGTTTGCTCTCATTTTTCCATCTTTATAAGGATTAAGGATCAGTTACCCAAACTCACAACTTATGATTTATGAGCAATTTGTACAACCATTGCTGCTACTTTGATTTTATCATGCTCCCACCTTTGCATTTCGTTTTTTCTTTTGTGCTTTTTGCAAATGCATGCATATAGCCGTCAGTTGGGTCAACCAAACAAAGCTCAGCAAGACCAAACTCGCTGTCCACTGGAGACAGTGCTAGTGCCACCAAACGCACCTCTCCCACCTACAACTCTGCCAATAAGAAAAGCCCTATGCCCAAGGCACCAACCCCCACTGCTGGTACCAAGAAAACCCCCACCACCACATCTACTCTTGAGACTAAAGCCAAGGTGAGTTAACACCATTTCCCTCATCTGTGGTTTGGCACCCAGCCTACAATCCACAGGCGAGACTTTTGTGGCTTTCGACTTTCTCCGGTTCCATCTCTTCTATTAAAATCAACCCATGTCTTTGTCAACTCAAAATTTCGATCACCAACAAAATCTCAAGAAAGAGGCATGTTTTTAGGCCACTGTTATATATATGAGGTGCAGATATGTTCTGTTGCATACATTTACCCAAGGACAGACACATATCAAATAAGTACTAATTATATGCCTCTATATTGGGATCAGGTTAAAAACTGCTTTTTCTCCAACCTTCATGCATGGAGCTTGTGGAATATAATGAATCTATAATTCATTATTGCCTTTTTATAGACTGGCATCTCTTCTCTGCTTGCCTATATGGGTGATTTTTCAGTTAGGTTATTTTTTATTATTATTATTATTATGTAAAAAAAACTCTTTGTAAAGAGTAGATTATAATATGCTTTACATCTTAAGATGGAAACAATTGATACATTTTAGTTAAAGGGATAATTCACCCAAAAATGAAAATGCTGTCATCATTTACTTATCCTCAAGTTGTTCCAAACATGTATGCATTTCTGTGCATCTGCTGAACACAAAAGAAGATATTTTGAAGAATGTCAGTAACCAAAGGTTGATGGACCCCATTGACTTCCATACTATTTTTTCCCTTACTATGGAAGTCAATGGAGCCCATCAACTGTTTGGATACCCATATTCTTCAAAATATCTTATTATGTGTTCAGCAGAAGACAGAAATTGTTTGGAACAACTTGAGGGTGAGTAAATGATGTTACATTGAAATGACGTTACATTGAAAACCTTGTTACATTTTTGTGTGAGCCATCCCTTTAATTGGCTTCTAGCAAACTTGTTGCATTAGTTAATTTAAGGTTTACCTTCATTACAAAGTCATTACATCACATACAGTATCAAAAATCCACACCAATGCCCACCATACCAAAATTAGATTTCAAGTAGTCAAACTCTGCCTTAATTGAACAATCACCCTCAAGCATCTAATCAACCTTGACGTGAACTCATTATCTCTGGTCATTCAGCATTCTGATGTCTCATTGTTTCCATCAGTCTTCTGAGACTGGCACAGCAACCCAGCGTCGCCCTCCAGTGCCAAAGGCCAAAGCTGCGTCTGCTACCAACTCTAAAAACGGCACAAGCACCCAAGCTACCACCTCTGGCCGACGCTCCTCAGGTGAGTTGTTCTGTCATATAGAATTTCGTGAGGGTAGACAGCAGATTGAAATTTACATGGATGAAAATGAGGCTGTGAGTCATAGACTTACAGATTTTATATTGGCAGTCATAGTATGAAGGCCAAAACTGTTTTTGTCTACAAAAAGATTTTATAATGGTATGTAATCTCATCAGCCAAACAATTGACATGTTGTTAAACAACAATACAACTGTAATATACTGTACTTCTGTACAACCTTATTTTGATTCCTGTCAAAAAATTAACCATGACTAATGTACAGTGTATAGGATCTCAGGATAAGATTAAGTGATGAAATTACATTTACATTTACGCAATTTTATTTGATTGTTTTTTATAGCTTCAAAGACTGAAAACCAAGCAGGAGAGGTGAAAAAGGCACCAGGTGAGAATTTTGCCGTTTTCTATGTTATCTTTCTTATTCTTATTTAGAAATATTTTGATACAATAGTGATAGACTTTGTGGTATAGTAAATTACATATAGCAAATTAAAGTACATGAAAAGTTAAAAGACATGGCAATGATATGTAGTACACACAGTAATAAGATTTTGTGTCAGAATTCGATGACTAGTTGTTTCCTGGCTTATTGTAACAGTGTTGTAAAACTTTTATTTCCCAGTGGACTAATAAATTCTAACTTTTGTGCATTTTAACTCCCAGAAGTTGCTTTAGGGCTGCCAGTAAGATTGGAACTTCATTCTCATCATTCTTAAGGTTCAATATAAATCGTTAAGCTGTCTTAATCTTTGAGACTGGGTGCAATATAAAGTGTGATTAACTTGTTTGTCCTCCCAATATAGAACAAACAAGCCAAGGAACACACTGCTTTTTTAGACTTTAGCTTATACACCGTATCCCCAGAGTTAGATAAGTCCATACATACCATTCTCATCTCCGCACATGCCATAACTCTGTCTGATGCACCCATCATTAGCCTAGCTTAGCACAAAGACTGCCGCTAAACGGCTCCATCTAGCCTACTGCTCAATAAGTGACAAAATCACCAAAAACACACTTATCACCAAAATAAGTGACAAACACCAACATTTTCCTATTTACATGTGATGTGTATAGTTACATCGTGTACTAAGGCCGACGGAAAATGAAAAGTACCATGGATGCATAGTAAATAGTCCCCAGCACGCTCTCTGTGCCAGCTGGTTGTCACGTTGTTTATGTTGACGGAAGTTAGCCTATTTTCAGGCGTAATATCATTGCGCCTGCTGCACCCATGGTACGGCAGCAAAATTCCTTGATTATTATGCAGGAATGAGAGTATAGGGGAGCACGGGGCACAACCTAACGTGGGGTTAGTTGTAACACGCATGTTTTAACCCTTTCCACACATGCCAGAATGACGAAACTTAGTGTTTTTACTAGTTGCCATATCAACATTATTTAGAGAAAAAATAGCGCCAAAATTAAAAAGATCTCTGGAAGATATTACTGAACATGTATTTAACCATGGCGAAAGTAAATTTCTTATTAAATTAATTTTCCGATATTATTTTAATCTTATTATTTTAATCTTATTTATGTTATTTAACAGTTGAGATCGTTCTTTAATGCTGATCTAACCAGCAGAAGACACGAGCCGCGATTTAAATCCCAGTTGTGCAGGTGGGGTGCGTTGTAACACTGCATTACAATGAGCCCCTCTAGAAATATGCCATTATATTCTATACTTTTATGAATTCTTTTGAGAAACCATGAGAAAGGGGTGAGTAATGACTGAGAGTCAATGTTCAGAAATGATTAATTATTATTATGTTTTGAACTATGCTGTTTAGCTGTATTTAGCAATGTGTTTGTTGTCAAACTCAAAAATGTGTATATTTTTAATTATTAAAAAATGCCATTATTTTATTTTAAAAAGTTAATAATTGTACTTTGTTGACAAAATATTTTAGTTTTTCTTGGATATTTTTTTGATTATATCAGATAACATTTTAAGCTGTTATTTGGTCATGTTACAATGTGCCCCACCACATGTTACAATGTACCCCACCTATGGGGCACGTTGTCACATTTCACTTCCATTCTTTCGGGGTAAATCAAGAAAAAAGTATACACTGTATTAATGAAACAAAACCACATAATTGTACTAGACATGTGTGCAATTAATGTGGGAAAAAATAAATACTCTGAACCCCAAGTGGATTTATACAAACTGAGAAAGTCAAAAAGCGTTAGGTTGTGCCCCGCTCTCACCAAGTTCCTAGCCATATCAGTCTAGAAAATCACAACTTTTCATTTTCCCTCGGTCTTAGTACACGATGTAGCTATACACATCACAACATGTAAATAGGAAAATGTTGGCGTTATTTTGTCACTTATTGAGCAGTAGGCTAGCTGGAGCCATTTACCTCCAGTCTTTGTGCTAAGCTAGGCTAGCGGTGGTTGTGTCAGACAGAGTTATGGCACATACGGAGATGAGAATGGTATGTTTGGACTTATCTAACTCTGGGGGATACGGAGTTAGATAAAATCCCAAAAAGTCAGCGTGTTCCTTTAAGAGAAACTTTCAGTTAGCAGAGACTTGAATAACAACCATTAAATGAAAGTAATGTAGAGAAAGTATATCCTGGTCAAGTAGACAGTCCAGCATTACAGAGCTTCAAAAGAAGAGAGATCATCTTTACAGTGGTCAGCAGAGGTGCTTCTGCACAAATAAAGGTGCTTACTTGTCTGTAGCTGTTACTAAATGCTGCTTTGATGGAGGCTTAAAGAGCCGGGTGTTACCTCTACTGTTTCCTGAAAACACAGCAGTTCTGAGCTAATACACACTGACTAGTGCAGTTGTTAGTCATCAAATCTGAAGATGCTGACATAGTCAGGGACTTACTTACACAAAGGCTTGTCTCAAACCATCACACTGTGAGCCTTCAACTCCTCTCTTCATCTCTGTGTACACAACAGCCGAAAACCTTGTCACTCAGATGAGGGATTGCCACTTTTGTAGTGGCTTAGGAAGAAGAAACATTCATGAGGTCAATGACAACATGATTTATCTGTCTGTGACCTTTCATGCATACTGTATTAAACATCCTGTCTTGTGCTATTTTCTGCTGCTGTACCTAATATGCATTTTACTTTATTTGCTTCATGTTTTCACAGTTAAAACAACTCCACGGACAACTCGCACACCAACCTCTGCCACCAGCACAGCAGCCACCAATGGGACCCCAACCGCCCGTCCGTCCCGCATCACCAAACCCCCCGTGCCCAAGCAGACTCCCCTTGAGAGGAAGCCTCCTGTGCCTCGAGCCCCCCGGAACATCCGGACCACCAACGCACCGCTGCCGGATCTAAAAAACGTGCGCTCCAAGATCGGTTCCACCGATAACATGAAGTACCAGCCTGGAGGGGGCAAGGTGAGTCGATTGGTCAGGACAGAACCAGGAGAATTTGCATGTGTGCAAGGAATGAAATAATCTGGGCTTTAGAGACACGCATAGATACTGCAGTTAACCTCATTACTTTCTTTACAGATTAAGAATCAATTTGATGCATTATTTGGCAACACATGATCATAAGCTCATGTGCTGCACTATTTGCTGCCATTAAACGCATTAAGAAATCTCAAATTCTGTTATACTGGTAGTTGTTTCTCATACGTATGTTTCATATCGCTGCTGCTCAATGTAAATGCCATTATTCATCTGATTGATCCTTAACTTTAAGATACACAGTTTTGACTGAGCTCATGGATGCACAACTTCCAACAATTTTCTGTGATTGACGTCCACCTTCCAAAATGGAAAACAAAGGCTTCAATTTTTTATTGTGCACTGAGATTTTCTTATAAAATGTATGTACAATAAATGTGTTTGTTTTCTATAGCCATCTCCCAGCCAACTATCCAACCCCATCTCAAAATAAAAAAGACCTTATAACAGGATTCCATAAAGGGTTTTCTCTTATCAGGAAGGATCTAGAAAACACAATGGTTTTGGATCCCAGACGGTGACTGTCAACTAAAGGCCACAATACATCATTTCAATTAAAATGTCTTTTTATGAAACGTTACATTAATTATGTTTGCTCTCTGCGTTTATGCTTCCATTAATATGTCAATGGATAGTTCACCCCCCCAAAAAAAAAGTCATAATTTATTCACCCTCTTGTTGTTCTAAACATGTTTGACTTTCTGTCTTCTGTGCAACAGAAAAGAAGATATTTTGATTAATGTACCCCATTGACTTTCATTGTTTGGACACAAGACAACACAAAATGTCTTTTTCCATAAAAAAGAAAGTCATACAGGTTTGGAAAAAAAGTGAGGGTGAGTGAATAATTAAAAAAAAAATCATTTTTGGGTGAACTATCCCTTACATTTTCAATGGTGCCATAGACATTCTTTGTAGATAATTGAACAAGCACACAGATAAATACACTATCTCTTGCGCAATTCCTTACACACAAACTGTCAGGTGATTCTTTCAGATTCAAAAGCATACTGCCTCACTCTTTGTGATACATCCTATTCCTCCGACCTTGCGACCCTGGGCTTTCTGTACCTCCTCCCTGCACTGACTAAAGGGGTGCTTGTCTCCTCAGGTCTCTGCAGCCCAGGGCAAGACCGATGCTCTGCCAAAGACCAGCCAGGGCAAAGTGAGTCCCTCCCAATGACATCTCCCTGACTCACTGCCTCAGTATCACTCTCTCCTGCTCTTACTTTCGCTGTTTTTCCAAAGATCATCAGATCCTGTAGAAACTGGTTTAGCAAACCCACATTTTTACAAGTGTACACAAAACCACTGAAATGAAATTAGGGTAAAATGGTTTTCTGAAAGAACATGCAATCACAGTTGTTGGTGTTGTTGTAGATTAACTTGTCCTCATACATGTTTTAGAAAAATATCATTAGAGCAAGGCAGGCTTGTCCCTATATGTCATGTGGATTTAACACCACATCATTCTGTCTCTCACTAGTTCACCAATGAACATTGTGTCACTCTTCGTGCAATATTTGTAGAGTCTGCTTTACCATTATAACCAGTTAAATGTCATAGTGTTTTTGTTCTCAGGCTTTGCAGTAACCACGTCCAAAAATAGCATACCTGCATGTTGTACAGACTCAGCAATTGTATCAACACTTTGTAGTGCCATTAATTTCTTACCCTATGTTGGATTATTTGCACTCTTGCTTTTGCTTTTAAGAGGGAAAAATCTGCTTCCACTGCACATAAAATATGTGCTATTTATCTCACCTTTCTTGCAACTTTTCACAAAGGAGACTGTGGCTATTCTTGGAGAACGTATGAAATGAAAAATAGGACAATTCATTTACATACTTTTCTTTTCAAAATTCTTCTTATTATATTAATTATATTATATTATATTATATGATTATATTATATTATATTATATTATATTATATTATATTATATTATATTATATTATATTATATTATATTATATTATATTATATTATATTATATTATATTATATTATATTATATTATATTATTGACTATTACTATTTTAAAAAAAAAAAGCTTTTTCTTGCATTCAAAGATACTGTGCATCACAAAATGTGTTTTTAGCTCCCAAGATCACCCACAGCCTCCTGTTGTTTCACAATGCCAGATGTGTTTTGAGAAATTGTGCTTCTTTATATCTGTTACTCTATCATGTATGCAGTTCCATACCAAATATTTAGCAGTGCTTTGCATGTTAACTACTAAGTAGGCTTTATGGTGCTAATGGTGTTTCTTTGCTGCTCAAAGAATCGTCATGGTCATGTTTTTGTTTTCAGCAAATCCATCTGTTTTCGGCACAGCCTTTGGGCTATGCAGTTAACTCCAAATCACGTTTGCTTTTTCCTGGAGTGGTCTGTTTCATGAGGTCAAATGAAACAGATTTAAACTGTAGCCCCTCGAGTGTTTAAGCAATACCTGAGATTAATGCAATAAAGTGAGCTTTAGGCTGTGAAAACCCATTCTGGGTCAGACAGAGTGTTCCAGGCCTGCTGTTGCTCTGTCCAAACAAATATATGAGTCACACAAACAAATACTGCACCAAACAGCACAACAGACGAACATTGATTTGAATCTACCAGAGGGCGGCCACATAAACCGTTCTCCCCAAATACAAGAAAGAGAAAATAACTGTTTTGTGCAAATAAATGATGATCATTAAAACTCAACTACTTGACATGAACATGATGATTTTGTATTTCCAGTGGCGTCGTGCTGCTTTGTACTTTTGATTTACAATAGTACAACATTGTTTAACACACTCGTAGCCTTCATAGCTTCTGTGTCAATCTGTTTTGCATGTGTTACGGTAGAATAGCCTATGACCATGTGTCCTCTGTGCTCTGTTCAGGTTCAGATAGTCCACAAAAAGCTGGACTTCAGCCACATCACCTCCCGATGCGGCTCCAAGGACAATATCAAGCATGTACCTGGTGGAGGAAATGTGAGTGTACAGTGTCACCTCTCTTTCATAACAATGTGTTAACTCATTTCATAACAATGTGTTGCTCATAGAAGTACAAGCATGTGTTGAGCCACATATAACCAGATCAGTTTACAATGAGTGAGTTTGACATTCCTCTAAAGACATCCATCATAACAAACAAATGACACTTCAATCCAGCAACTCTTTACTCATGGTCTCCAGGTTCAGATTTTAAGTAAAAAGGTTGACTTGAGCAAAGTGACCGCAAAATGTGGATCCAAGGACAACATGAAGCACAAGCCAGGTATGGGATGGATCAATTTTAATGTTGCCTATTACTGTGAATGCAATCTCATTGTTAGTAGATGCCATGAATAGCCATGTGAATGATGATTGATCTCTCTCAGGTGGAGGTGATGTGAAGATTGAATCCCATAAGGTGAATGTCAAGGCCAAGGCCAAAGTGGGATCACTGGACAATGTAGGCCATGAACCAGGAAGTAACAATGTTAAGGTGGTAATAAATAATAGAGGATATTACATATTAGGAACGTGCATCCCTCTCCATTATTTATATTAGATTATTAGATTTTCATGGGGTTCTTTCAAAAGCAAGTAAAGTACCTACCTAACTTTAATGAACAATTAGTAATAATACCAGAGAATTTATTTAAAGTACAGCTCACCGATGGCATAGTCATGTGATGTGGTCCAAAATGCACCACAAACACATGCAGGTTAATATAATACTGTACAGGACATATTAAATATGCCCACTAAATGTCGAGCATAACAACCAATGTATAATATAATTCCTTATCCACATGGAAAAGAGAATATGAGCAAGACCATTTATAAGGAGATTCAACCCCGTCAGCATATGGAAGTGTCAGCTCACATGGATGAGCACCACTCATTTAGTCTGTGTACATGTTATTTGATATTTCCTAGTGAATTTGTGTTTTAATGACCTTAATGTCATGTGGCCTTGTTAGGAGATCAACGATATTCACTTCACCTGTGACTGGTTATAATGTTTTGGCTCATGTTGAAAAATCCAGCATTGCTGGTCATCTGCATAAGGTGTTTTTTGCATGCTGGGACCATCATGGGATGCTGGTTGATGGTTTGCTGGTTCCCAGCTAGGAATGCTGCTGTGCTGGTGGACCAGCATAAGTTATCTTCTGGGAGCTGGTATGATCCCAGCCAGACCACAACAAAACCTGTGTACGTGTTACATATCACGTTTCTTAGGCCACATCCACGCGAAGCCAGAGCTTTCCCTATCCAATCTTTTTTCCCCCTCGTCTCAAGAAATATCTGCGTACACACAAAACCACTGAAACCGTCTCAAAACGATGTAGTATACATGCCCGACCAGTATGTGGCGCTGTAATTCTGCCACAGAAATACACTAAAACGGAGAAGAAGAGTTGTGGCTAGAAGGGGTACAGCAATGGTAGGAAGTGAGGCAAAATCTCACGATAAAATAACAATAAATACATTTGCCACTTACCATATTGTGTTTTAATAACGCCTACAACTACCCCAACCCTAAACCTACCCTTACAATAATGCAAATACAGTAATTAAATGACGCAATATTGATGTGCGCATGCCCAGTGCCCGTGGTTGTATCACTACTAGTCTTTACCGTGCAGGACGTGGTGTGATGACATCACCTTTTAAACAAAATACAGATTGACTGTACACACAAAAATATCCGTTTCAGGCTCCCAAACCCCAAACAAAAATGTTTAGGGATACAGCTAAACGCGTCTCCGTGTGGAAGGGGCCTTAGTGTGTGTTCATATAGTAAAGACCAAGGCAATTATACAATTTTAATAACTTTTTTAAACTTTGAATATTATCTAGTAAAGAAAAACACATGATGTAGGTTACATGTTTATTGACAGAGCATCAGTTTTAAATGATCACTGAAGATAAGAGGAACAACTAGAACAGGAAGAGAGAGAATAGACAAGCACAACAACTACAACTGACTCAGTCACACAGCCTTAGATTAACTTAAACAACTCCAAAAACATCATCATACAATTATAAACCATTTGGGCTTTATTTCTTTCATATGGTACATGTATAAAAGTCTTTATGATGATTATGATGATTTCTTATTCAATACTTCAGATGACACTGATTGACAATATAATCATAACCCCCCCAAAAAAATTCTGTTCTACTTTTAACAGAGGGAACAAAATAAATTATAAAGTTATAATTATATATTAATATAAATCATATGTTCTAATCGTATATTGTTATTCATTTAAATTATTAATATGCAAGAAAAAATAATGCTTGTCCCCAAAACACTGCTTGCATAAAGACAACTGGCCTACTCACACTCAACCCCACAAGACCATGTTGGTAAACCAGCTTCGCTTTGTTTGACAACAGCATGACTATGCCAGTCCACCAGCTAAACCAGCACTATACCAGCTCTAAGCCAGCACAAACCCGCATAAACCAGCCTGGACCAGCATGGAATTCATGCTGGTTTATGCTGGATTTTTCAGCAGAGAATATTACTGTTTACTGTATTTTTGATCAAATAAATGCATGAAACCATTTTTTATTTTTATTTTTTTTTGAATGGCAGTGTCTCTTGTGTACTTAAAGTGTATAAAATATTGTCAAATTTTTTTAATATTAACACAGCTGTTAAGGGTTCTTACATTCTTACACACACACCGATAAATGCATCTTTGTCTGCTTTGTATTTTTTGACTCCTTGCATTTGCAATGTGTTTCCAGGCTGACGAGGTTCAGCAGAAATCTGAGGGAAGTCCATCTCCCCCTGCCGTCTCCCAGCCCTTGCAGGCAGGCAATGGGGCGAAAGAGAACGGGCTGAAAGAGAGCTCTCCTACTCCCGTACCTTCTTTGGGAGAAGGGCCCCAGGGCCTAGACAAGCGCATCCCTGGGACAAGTAAGTGCAAAATTGGCAGATTCAGCCCTTCTATGACACCTTATATAGACAAACATGGAAAGACATTATAATTTGAACATCAGAATTCAATAATCAGCTCCCTTTCAATTCTTGAGTAGGAATTTGAATTGAATTGCCCACACCACACAGGTATTTGATCTGAAATTTGAATTAGAATTTCAGGAATAAGAATTTACTAAATTACAAATGCATTCTGGCAAATGAAGAGTTCTTAAACCTTTATGTACAAAAGTAAATTTTATAAATATGATGAAATATATGAATTTCAAAATATATCTTCAATAATCTCTCATTTACACTGACTATAAGGGCTTTAAACTAAAACGATTTTGTATAATATTTTTTAAAAAGCAGTTCTATATCCTGTTTTCTTACCCCAGTTCAAATTTAAAAGACATTCTCAGTTCAATTCTGAATACCTCACAAGCCTTTTTTATACTGGGAACAGATAATAGATTATATATATCGGGAACTATAGTAGACCCGATATAATCCAGCTATGAATAACCCACTTCTAGCCAAAATAACCTTGAATTTGGTTGCATGTCGTTTTTGCCCAAATAATCATGTAAGCCAAGTCAACAGTGATTACAAGGTATTTGGTTTCATTTCTTTGACATGTAGTAGCGTGTATGTAGCCACGATTGATGGCTAGTCTATTCTTGGGCTGTGGTTAGACGTCTTGTTTTAGCCTAGACGTCAGGGCTGTGTTTGTAAACGCAAAATTGCTTGCTGGGTTTTTAATATAGCTTTTCCATTTCTTTGCCTCCAGACTGAGTCCTACAAGCTGAACTTCGGCGAGAACGCACGAGCTCGCACGGACCACGGCGCTAAAATCATCTCCTGGTCCCCCCTGAGTGGCAGCCACCCCCACCCACATCGCAGCACCTCTCTCAGTGTTTCTCTGGGGTCCGCCATGTCCTCACGCTCAACCCAGCTTTTCCCATTCACTCAGCCATGAGATGGGTGCAAACCAGCAAGAGAAGGGCATTTCAACACAGCTAGTCCCTTTTAAACCCATCTTCTCATTGTTTTCAGTTTCCTTTGTTTATTCCTTGCTGGGAAAGCACCAATGAGATCATGTTTTGGGAAAGACTTCATTTACAGTGCTGCTTTGGTTTGAGGCTAGATGTGAGATGAAGTCTCCAGATGTTTGGAGATGGTTGAATGGTTGTCCAGCCGCATAGCTCTTAGTGTCATCTTTGTTAAAACCACAGCATTCTTTCTTAGACTTCTTACAAGCCTGTGTTATCCCTTGGACAGACCTACATTTAGATGCAACATCCTCTTTTCTGTCTGCATCTGTTTGGCAGTAGATGTTCTCCAATGGGAACCCCAGAACTCACTCGAGATGTAGCTTATTACATCATATTATGGCTGTTAAGCTCCCTGTATTGTTAGTATGTGGGGCTGTCTTAAATCCCAGTCAAAAGGGACGAACCAGCCGCCATCCATCCATCCATCTGCTTCCTTTGCTCCACTGACCTTGTCCACCTCACACGAATTATAAACCCTGGTCTCCCCTAGTATTTAAATGAGCACTTAATCATTTGAAACGTATAGGCTGTTGAAACAATAGCATATTTACATCTTCAATGAGTTTGCTGTATCGTGTTTGCGTAAATTACTGTAACAATGAGCTGTATCATTATGACGTCTAACCATCTGATTACATCTTCCACTTTCCATTTCCCTCAAAACAAAAGCATCTTGTGAACTAATAGGACACATGACACACATAAACTACAGCATGACACAAAAAGATTTAAAAAAAAAAGGCAGTGGCACGCAAGCTAAACAGACAGGATGGAAAGGAATATAGATGGATAAAGAAAGATCTCAGAAAGTTAGAATGGAAATGTTTACACTCCGTACACAGGTCATGATTATTTGCTCAAAGGTCCAAATCATCCCTCACCTTGAATTAAGTATTGTAATTCCAAGTTCAAAAAGTCAAAGACTTTTGCACTGAACATGTAAACTGCGGGAGGGCCCATTACATTAACAGCAAATATATACTAACTAAGCGTTGCAATACAGTGCATTTCCCTATTATTTATTCAATGGCAATTGATAAATTGTTGTTTAGAAATGACTATTTAATCGAGCACAGTAGGAAATGCTATTTGTTTTTTGACCAAGTGATGTATTATTCACAAAGTAGTTGAATATCATAGTTTTAAACTCTCCAAACCTACTATTGTAGGGCTGCTTTTTTGAAGCTCATAACTAGTGACACTGTTTAACAGTGAATTTGTGGGCACTTTACTGGTAGTAATATTACTCTAGATATCTTTAGCTGCACAATGCCTGCAGAGAAAACAAACAAGTTGCTGTTGTTGGTTAAAAGGTTATGTTTGTATAAAGGGTTTGATTCCCTACATGTTGTGAAAATATTCACTTTTTTCCTGGTATTTTACTGTGACGTCATGGCAGATCATTTATGGTGGTAATGTTGTAACATCAAAGAAAGTCCCATAAAAACAGAGGAAGTATTAAATTATGCAAATATCCTAATAAATAATTAGCTGATGAGCATTTAAATGCACTTTATGATGGATGTTTTATACTACAAACTGAGCGATAGGATTGACTGAGCACATCTTCCTAAATTTTGTCCCCTGAAAAAGAACCCTAGTTAGTGAAAAATGCAAAACATGTACCTGTGTCTCAAATAGCATTCTGTAAATACAGTTTGTACAAGTGTGAGCCAGTGTGCTTAGTGTAGAGCAGTTGCGCTTGGCCAAACGGTCCTGTCTGTAGTTCCTTTTGTGATTAGTGTGTACTGTTCAGGGGCTGTGCCAGTAAACTTCAGTGTTGTACTCTTGATACAGTGATCATAACCTTTCATGCCTTCAGACAGCTCTATTTCCATAATGAATGAACACTCTCACGGTGTTAGTACACTACTCACGTCCCCCGCACCAGTCCGCTCAAAGCAGTTTTGTAAATACACGTTTCACACTTTATACCCCGCAGAGGGAAAACACTTCTTGATTGGGTTGTATAGAGAAGCAAAGTGAAGATTTTGCATCTATGAATATTTCTCCAGATAGTATTTTATTCTTAAGTGAGACTGCCTTTTTTTCTTTAGAAAAGGGCTGGCAAACAAGAATGTTTTTAAAATGTAATGTATTCCGGAAGCAAAGAATATTTATTATGTGTGTAACTTTTTCTCTTTGTCATCACAGCTCACATACTAAATACATTGTAATCAATAGGAGGAGGAGGAGTGTGATTTTGAACGAGGACCGAAAAGCTCAAAGGACTCTGAGGATGTCCTTCTGTAGGCTATAGATAAGGCACAGCATTCTGGTAATGACTCGAGTAGCCTGAGACTGGATGCAAAATTGGGGTGAAATGTTAGAGGTAATCAGTAAACACAGGAACAATGATTCCTCCCACAAAACTACACCTGACACATAGACCTTGAATGTTGTTTGGATATCCATGCTGCACATCTGTATGAGACTAACTGTAACCGGTAGGCTTATCGGCATGTTTAAAAGTAGATAGAGCACTCCAGTTAGGCAGCAAAAGAGCCCCCTAGTGTGTCTGTTAGGACTCACAATGTGTGTGTGTGTGTGTACTACCCATCAAAACACACCAAAAGCGCATGCTGACAACATGGACAACAGACATGGTCCTAAATTTGATTTACTGTCTCCCCTCTTATTTAAGATGTATTTTTTTTTGGTATGAACGAAATAATTGTGATTAATTGTTAACTAGTGATGTGGATATTTAATCATGAATAAATAAAAAAGTCAAGCAACATGGGTGTGTATTTATTTATTGTTGTTGTTGTTGACAGCATGTTATCTGCAAGGAGGCATACAGTATGATAGGAGATACAAAGCTTTTTCGAAACTTTGAATCAATTTAAAATTATACCATTTCCCGGTCAAAATGATGTAAATGCAAGAAAAACGTTTTAAAAAACAATTGCAAATATTTTATTTAAAGTGTAATCTATTCCATGAAATTATCAAATCATCTAGTCTAATAGGCTATGTTATTTTATTATTATAAAATGTATGGAGCACTTGGTTAAATGGATAGTTCACCCAAGCCATCCTATATGACATTCTTCTTTCAGACCAATACAATCAGAGTTTATTAAAAAACGTTCTGGCTAACCCAAGAATTTTAATAGCAGTTAATGGCAGCCCCAAAAAAGTGCATCCATTCATTATAAAAGTAATCCACACGGCTTCGGGGGGTTAATAAAGGCCTTCTGAAGTGAATCGATGGGTTTGTGTAAGAAAAATATCCGGATTTAAAACTTTATAAAGTAAAATAGCCTATCTAGCTTCTGGGCGGACCGCCTTCCGTATTTAACTTACGCAGAAAGTGTAAGGCCTCTAGCATTTCAAAACACTAATGCTACATCTGACGTGATCGTTGCGCAATTTATGCTTTTTCGCAAGTTTAATACGGAAGGCGGTCCGCCGGAAACTAGATATTTTACATTATAACGTGCATGGATGTTTTTCTTACAAATCTTTTTTTTTTTTATAGCTATATAACTTGTCTCCGATTGTATTCCTCTTAAAGAAGAATGTCATACACCTAGGATGCCCTGAGGGTGAGTAAATCATGGGGTTAATTTTTTAAGGGGGGGGGGGGGGGGGGTTGAACTATCCCTTTAATCAGACCAGTTAGTGACTATTAACTCAAACTCTTCGTTTTTATTATACAAATGTGTAATTAAAACTCTACAAATTTATAAAAACTAATAAATAAATAAATAAAAATATAAAGACACTAGTTCGTGGACTTGACATGGTTCTGCGTAGAGTAGCTAGATCCGATCGATCGTATGACATCAAAGTACCGCGAGAGCAATTAGAGAGCATACCGAGCCGTCAGCTCTCTAATCGTCCTCGCGGTACTTTGATTTCATCCGTCTGTGTCGGCACAGCGTCAAATGATTCGCAAAGGTATCGAAGCTTCACGAAAGCGTTCACTAGCATTATTAGCATACACCACTCCAACAACTCCTATATGCTGGACGTGACAGTGACAACCTGTTAACAAACTTGGAGATTTTAAGTCACAGTAATGTGAGGATACAATTTAAACGTCCTATTTTTGGAGCAAATTAAGGTAACTTATCCTTTCACGAACTTGTATGTCCATGTCTTGCAGCTATAATCAATTTGAATCCATGTTAACACACTGACTTGGAAACACTGTTATTTTACACTGGGTAAGCTGTGAAACAGCACTTCCAAGGATATTATTGTGTTCTGAGCAGCGGTTTTGACAGCTGAACTGTTATGGACTAATTATTTACCCCCTGAAGTATTATTAAAAATATAATGACATTTAATGACTTATTTTTCTATACAAGTAAAAAAAGTTAAATTTAATATAATTATAGATTAGTAGGTATGTTTTTCCTCACAAAGTAGTGTTAAAATATAATTTCAATGCATAATAACTCAGTCACAACACAGATATAATGCAATTCAACTTTATTCTACTATGTGACTGAAAAAAAGCTGGACTGAGTGGATAACTAATTCAACACGCAGAAGGTCCAGAGCTTTACTCTTCATCATGTCCCTTCTGTATGAAAAAGATAAGAGGAAGATATTATCATTTGTTTTAAACGATACAAGTAAAAAAAGATATTATCATTTGTTTTAAACGATACAAGTAAAAAAATATTTTAAAAGAAAACCATTTGCTTCTATACTTGTAAACTGGGTAAATTAAAACTGCATGCAACTTAATTGGTTTGAATCGGGATGGATCTCAAAGAAAGCACTGACCTTAGAACCAACATCACGACTTTTGGCACGCATTTTATTGACTTGGGACTCTGCAATGTCAGCTCTTTCTTCTGCTTCATCAAGTTCATGCTGGATTTTCCGGAACTTGCTAAGATTTGTGTTTGCTTGTTCCTCCTGTGAAGCAGGATTAGCAGTTCTGAGATTAGAGCCTGAACTGAATAGTATGATTTATCAGCAAATGTGTGATATTTAGGCCAAGACTTACAGCTTCCTCTGCAGCCCTCTTGTAAGCTTTGACCTTAAGCTGAAGCTTGTCAACCAGATCTTGCAGACGAGCCAGATTCTTGCGGTCCTCCTCAGTCTTTTAAGATAAATGATAACAACAAAATGGCATTTCATGTTTGAAAGTGTTCTATAGGTGTATTCAGTAATAAAATTTGATATTTTTTTTAGTTGTTGTACCTGGTAGGTCAGTTCTTTAATACGTCTCTCATATTTGCGAATTCCTTTCACTGCCTCGCTGCTCTTCTTTTGTTCTGATTCTACTTCATTCTCCAGCTCCCTCACCTGTTGGTGACATTCATAGTATGAATGTTTTTACAGTGTACCACTTGCAACATTCAGAAAACATTTTTGGGATTTAAGGTACAGTAGTTCACTCACCCGAGCTTCTAGTTTCTGGACTTGTTTCTTGCCTCCTTTCATAGCAATTTGTTCTGCTTCATCCAGACGGTGCTGCAGATCTTTAATGGTCTGCTCCATGTTCTTCTTCATACGCTCCAGGTGAGAACTTGTATCCTGCTCCTTCTTCAGTTCCTCAGCCATCATGGCAGCATCAGTGATGGCCTTTTTGGCTTTTTCTTCTGCATTTCTGCATTCTTGCACTGCCTCTTCCACTTCTGTTTGAAGCTGGGATGTGTCAGTCTCAAGCTTCTTCTTCTGATTCAAGAGGCTTGTATTCTGGACAAATGAGGCATTTGAATTAAATTAGAAACTGAATAACAATGGATCTGTTCAAAATGAAGAATAAGTCGGGTTGGGTATCGTTTGAACTTTAGCGATTCCGATTCTGCTTTTCAATTGTGTCTTTTGCAATTCTGTTGCAGCTAAATACCATGAACAAAAATCATCAGCTTTAAGACCCAATGCATGAATACAATATACTGTTAAAAAACGTGCTTTCTTTCTCAACTGTGTACGTTCACTTAAGACATAACCAACTGTGTTTACGAGGATATTTTGACATAATTTTATGTGTATTTTTCCGCTCAAGCACAAGAAGACTAGAAAGAGAACTCAGTTCAGTATTTATGAGAGCTGGCTTTTTGTATGTGTACTCTGGATGTGCCCAGAACAGAAAACATAGCGCTAGTGTTGAATTGAGTTTTCTTTTGCATCTCCTTGTGCTTGAATCGATAAGTGGAATAAAAATTTCATTTTACAACAAATATCCGATTCCTGACCTTGAGTACCCGATTCCAGAACTAGAATCGATTTCCCATTCCCAACCTTAAGAATAAGCATCCATGTGCTTTACCTGGGAGTGCAGTAGCTGCACTCTTTCACTGATATCCAGCAGCTCTTGCTCAGCAAGCTTACGGCCTCTCTCAGTTTGCTCAAGGGCTACTCTCAGCTCCTCCAGTTCAGCTTGCTGAAGGTTGTTGCGTCTCTCTAAAATCGCAATGTTCTCCTTGAGATCATCATTTGTTCTCAGAGAGTCATCCAGCTGAAGCTGAGCATCCTGAAAGATGAGTGCAAACTTATTAAGACAAACACTTCAACAGCTCAACCATTTCAAAAGCTTTCATTCTTTGCCTAACTGATTCACAGTATTGATTCTGAGTGTATCTTACTTTCAGATGTGCTTGGACACTCTTGAGTTGTTTTTGAGCCTCTGCTGCTTGTCGGTTTGCCTGACTGAGCTGGATCTCCATCTCATTCAGATCCCCTTCCATCTTCTTTTTTATTCTGAGGGCCTCATTCCTGCTTCGTGTTTCTGACTCCAAGGAGCTTTGCAGAGTGTCGATGGTCCTCTGCAAATTGCGTTTGCTCTGCTCCATCTCTTCATCCTTCTCAGCTAGTTTGCGCTCAATATCAGCCTTAATCTGGTTGAACTCTAGCTGAGCTCGCAGAATCTTACCCTCCTCGTGCTCCAGTGAGGCCTTTTAAACAGAAGATTGTGATCTATGACTTGGTTTGCGATATTTGATTTGAAATATGATTCATTTTAAACAATAGTAATAATGTAATTTAATCAGCTGTTGTTTTTATATGTCTTGTTCTTCATTAAAGTCAAAGCTTCTTTTGAAAACTTACCTCTGCCTCTTCCAAAGCAGACTGAATCTCACTTTTTTCTTGCTCCAGCTGTTTTCTCATTTTCTCCAGCTCATGAATGCTCTTTCCTCCTTCACCAAGTTGCTCAGTGATATCGGAAATCTCCTCTAGATGAAAAAAAACAAAAAATTAATAATTTTCTCTACAATCTCTACAATGCTATAAATTCTTCTTTCACCACCACATTCCAAACACACTATAAAGGCTTATTGTACTACGTGTACCTTTCAGTTTCTCCATTTATCTATTAAGATTCTTTACAAATAAAAAGTTATTTTAGGACATTTTGGTAAGTTTATATACCTTGGAGATTTTTATTTTCTCTCTTCATGGTCTCCAGGTGATCCAAAGATTCTTCATAGGAGTTCTTCAGCTTAAAAAGTTCAGTACTCAGACATCTGGCTTCCTTCTGAGAGCTCTCTAACTCAGCCTGTGACTCTTCGTACTTCTGCTTCCACTCAGTCAGGACCTGAAAGCATCGTTTTTAGTTTAAGTATAGGATGTACAGGTATTCAGAAAGGATTTTTGAGCTTAATCCCAAGTCAAGAACCATGTTTGGTTACCTTATCAAAGTTTCTTTGCTTCTTGTCCAAGGCTGCTGCAGCTGCATTAGACCTCTCCAGGTCCACCATAAGATCTTCAATCTCATTCTGGAGTCTGTGTTTTGTCTTTTCAAGAGAAGAACATTTTGCGTTTACTGCTTCAACAGCTTCTTCAGCCTCCTGCAAACGTTGAGCCAGTTTCTTCCTGTTTTAAAAAACGGAACAATATTGTGGAATGCAATTTTGTAAGTGCGCACTCTCGTGGATAGACATTAATTATATTTTACCTTCTGTTTGGGGAAGCTTGGCCAACAAACAGAAAAACTTTTTGTTCGTCTTACATTTTAAAAGAAACATAACACAAACAAAAAGCTTATCTGTCAGTAGAGAAGTTATTTGGAAAAGTCCAAATTTCTATGCAATTCGAAATAGAAACATATCTTACTTGGCTTCCTCCAGCTCCTCAGTCCTCTGAATGGCATCAGTTTCATACTTGGTTCTCCACTGAGCCACCTCAGAATTAGCTTTCGACATGCCGCGCTGTAGCTCTGCTTTGGCCTCCTGCTCCTCCTCATACTGCTCTCTGAGCAGATCTGAGTCATGCCGGGCTGACTGTACAGCATGGGCGAGGGCATTCTTTGCCTGGAGGACACGTTATTATTTAGCAGATTTCATTTTTGAAATATTAATCAGATAATGTTCATGCTCAGTTCACACCTTAGATTCCTCCTCCAATTGCCTTTTGAGATCTTCAATTTGCTGAGTGTAAGACATCTTGCTTCTGGTTAGCTGGGTGACAAGAGAGTCTTTCTCCTCCAGCTGTCTTGAAAGTTCACCTATATTGTGTCATCATGTATTTTATCATTGTTGGTATTCTGTCACTCATAAGTATTAAAAAGACAGTTATTTGACAGCCTTACCATTTTCAGACTGTAGCTTGGATTTTTGCATCGTGAAGTCATTGATACAACGCTGACCCTCCTCAAATTTTGTTCTGTATTCGTTCATTTGATCTTCCAAAGATCTGCAGGTCTTCTCAAGATTTGCCTTTACAAAATACATAATTTATTAAAAAAATTACCCAGCAAAGGAGACATATTAATTATTATTAATAGTTTGTATTAATAATACCTTTGTCTTAACAACATGTTCCATGTTTGAGATCACATCATCCAGCTCCAGCCTGAGTTCACTTTTCTCCTTTTCCAGTTTTTGCTTGACTCTCTGCAGATTATCTATTTGCTCTCCCAGATCAGCCACACTGTCGGCTTGTTTCTTTCTCAGTGTGGCAGCAGTGGCCTCGTGCTGCAGAGTGGCCTCTTCAAGGTCTCTGCGAAGTTTCTGAAACTCTGCCTCTCGTTTCTTATTCATCTCAATCTGAGCAGATGTAGCTCCTCCAGCCTCCTCCAGTCTCTCACTGATCTCTTCCAGCTCTCTGGCTAAATCTGCTCTCTGTTTCTCCACCTTGGCTCTGGCAGCTCTTTCTGCCTCAAGCTCTTCCTCCAGCTCCTCAATACGCGCCTAGAATTGGAAATATGTCAGGGTTGTCATTGTCTCATTTAACATTTTCCAATGCCTGTAAGCTCTATTTTTTTGTTGTTACCTGAAGTTCCTTCAGTTTTTTCTGTAGCTGGATGCAAATAGTTTGTTCATCCTCGATTTTCCCATTGAGCTGACTGATCTCAAAGTCTTTCCTATATTTGGAAGAGAGATATTTACAGTCCTTGGTCTTGAATAAACAAATTGGACTGTGAAAGAATAGGAGAATTTGCCTTACTTTTTAAGACGCTCATCTAACTGCTGTTTGTCATTCTCAAGGTCCATTAAGCTTTCCTGGGTTAACTTCAAGTCTCCTTCTAGTTTCCTCTTGGCTCTTTCTAGATCCATACGGATCTTCTTTTCTTGCTCAAGAGATCCCTCCAACTGGTTTAAATAATTAAAAGTGGTTGATTTATCAGTTGGTTGCATTGCATTTGCTTGCATCAAAAATACTAAAGGTAGATGTAAATTGTAACACTTACATCATCCACCTGCTGCTCCAGCTTTGCTTTTGCCTTAGTGAGGGTGTTGACTTTGTCCTCCTCACTTTGCAGGTCATCCAGTGTCTGCTGATGAGCTTCCTGCAAGGCCTTTTTCTCCTTGGTTAGCTTTGCGATGATGTCGTCTAAAGCTGCCATTTCCTCTGTCAGGTTCTTCACCTGTGAAAGAACATGGATCATTAAGTTCTAAGTGTTTATACAATATTTGTGTTTTGTTTTGTGTAGAAATACAACCAGACCTTGTTCTCAGTAGCATGCTTCTCTTTCTCCACTTTAGCCAGAGTCAGCTCCAGATCATCAATATCTTTCTTCAGCTCAGAACACTCATCCTCCAGCTTTCTCTTCTTAGCTGTCAGCTCGGCGTTCATCTCCTCCTCATCCTCAAGACGCTCTGTGAGCTCTTTGGCTTTTGCCTCAAGCTGGATCTTGTTTTTGATAAGCTGATCGCATCGCTCCTCTGCATCACAGAGATTGTCTTGCTCCTGTTAAATTAGGTTAAAAAAATAACTATACAGTAAAAAACACATTTACTTTTCACATTTAATAGTCACAGAATGTATTAACTGACCGCTTGGACTTGAAGCTGTAGGTCATTCTTCTCTTGGAGAAGAGACACCATTTTTTCTTCTAGTTCTTTCCTCCGTGCTTCAGATTTAGCATAAGCCTCTTTGAGCTTGGCAAATTCATCTTTCATATTTGCCATCTCTTTTTCTGCTTCTGCTGACTTGAG